>NC_091288.1:95117709-95421459 GCF_032444005.1 Ranitomeya imitator | reverse complement strand
TTGCTATATAATGGATCCAATGTGCACTCATGTGTTGCTTGTACACCACAACATGGTTGAAGCTGCCAATAAGTACACTAATCAGCCTGAAAATACAAGTTTGATACTGTAAGTAACTGATTTCATGATGCAGTAGATTGTGTACGCTGACAAAGGTTTATTCCAAAAATCATAACATGGCCTCAGTTTATGGACATACATAACTAAGTGTGCCAATACAGTGTACTTTTAAATCTGCATTGTTTTGCAGCTAATAATGCTCCGCGCAGGGTTTCTTTTACTTTCCATTGCTACTGGATGAGTTCTTACATGATGCTAATGTGGTCTGTCTAGCATGCACAGATGCACCTAATGGCCCAGTCTAATTAAACAGTCCACCGACACTTTCGCAGCATCCTCACTGATCTGGTAGCTGGCATGTAGCACAACTCAGCTCTGCTATGCCAGCTGGAGCGAGCATGATCACACTCTTGAAGAACCCACTTCTAACAGCTGCAGAGACACTTATTGACTCAAAAAACAGATGCAACTAATGATCCTGTGTAATAAAACAGCTCCCATACATTCTCTTTGCATCCTTAGTAACCCTAAGTTTTTTCACTTGGTTTATGTTGTTCTTATAACATTAAATGTTAATTGGGAGAAATTTACTTTGCAAATTAAAAAAAAACCTCCTGACCACAACAAAGATTGATTAAAAATCATATTACTTTCACAAGTGTTGTCAAGGATTTAATTCATGACCTATCCATATGATTAGTCATAAATACAAATATGTTAGGGGTCCAACACCCACCACTCAGCTAATATCTGCTCTGGCAATGGTCAGATATAACCAAAAGACAGGGGCAAAACACAGCAACCCCGTACACTTAGCGGTCATCGATGTGTATTGCACTTCATCCCCTCATCACTTCACGTATATGTAATAATAAACGTACAATATAATCTTAAGAAAAGCAATAAAGATATGATGGAAAAGCACATGTAAAGCATTAAGCACAGAATATATGTCATCTGTTGTCACCAATGTGACATGCGCTAGGTAGAACAAAAAGCATACTATAACACAACGCCCTATGTGAGCAGTTTTACAGTCACGTGCTTAATTATACTTCAATTTTCATTATCATGCTCTCAGAATAGTTTTGAAGCTCTTGTGATTCAAGTGCTGGCTATTGAAGGCAGACAATACAGATAATAGGCTCAGCATGAGTAGAAGGGAGATGCGCGAGGAGCGGGATATCAGTACTGAGACTGGATGGCAAAGTGCTCAGTAGTCCTCTACCTAATGAGTAGATGACTGAGGAGTATTCAGCGATCCCCAAATAACATGGTAGGAGAAGCATTGTAAATGGCACTGTACCATGCACATCAACACACAATCTTGTGTAGGAAACAGGGTAGAAAAGGCGACAGGATGCACAGTCTTAATTTCAACTTGAGATGCAATGTTACTTTCAAAAAGACCTAATGCACATTAACGAGTTTTTCAAGAAATGAAAAAAAATATTTTTTAAGGGATCATATTGCTAATGTTAACACCCTCACTCACCAATAAAAGCTCACATACTAGCACTAATGCATCTAACCTGGTCACTTCAGGTGCTGTCTCCACACACCGGGATAGGCCAAAATGGCGGCTCAGCAGGTTACTTAGGCAGCTATGACCTGCTTCAGTCAGTGATAGGCCGAGCAGGTGTATCCAGTCAATTGCCATGTGCTGAGGTGAGATTAGTAGGGAAATGTGAAGTATTCCATGGAGGAAAAAGAGGTCACAAAAGTTCAATCACAATGTGAAAGAATTGTACAACTCATTTTTTTTATAATTGAATACATCTCTTTATGGTAAAAAAAAAATAATCCAGTATTCTAATACTAAGACCTACACATAAGAAAGAGTTTTCTAGGAAAGCAGGGCAACACTGAAGCTCCATAGTGGACATGGACATTTCCCCTACAAGCAAATATTCTGGAGAATTAAAGCTTCATAATTCAGAATACATTAAAACGATGATGTTTTTTAATGTGTGAATCCAAGCTGTGAAAACTCTCCGAATGACTCCAAACAAAACTTAAGTCAGTTGTGTGCACAGTCGGGCCCCCGAAGACTTCTATAGACACCATATTCCAGCCAAGTACAACTCTAACTAACTTTAAGGGTAGCACAGTATTAAGAATAAAGAATTGGGAAAAAAGGGTAAATGAAAAAAAAATGTTTATATTTTTGTTCTTGGCACATGTGCCAATTTACAATTTCACAGTTCCAGTGAGATTATCGACTAGATTAGTATTCATGGAGTGACTTGTAACCTAGGTGGCTGTCCATTACAATCCTTATTTTACAAGTTGTAGGTAAGAATGTCAAAATAAAAAATGAATAAAACAATGGGGAAGAAAGATAATTACACGCAAGGTTAACATTAAATGGACCTCAATAAAGTGGAGACTGACTTATTTTTTTAATCAGTGACCAAGTGATTGAAAATTTAATTTAAAGGGTGATTGAATTGCTCTTAGGAAGACAATTACATTGATAAGTTCTATCATTCTTGCTGAGCTCAACCTGGGGTGACTCTTCGAGCTATGTGAGAAGTCACTCCACAGCACAAATGTTACTGACTTATATACTATGGATGAGAATGCCTTCACCACCACACAACAAACTGGATGATTAGATGCCATATAGAAACTTTTTAGTTTTTTATCTCAGGTGGAAACCTCTATAATCTTCTGGTCAATTATTTTAAGAACTACTCCTATGTTTTCAATATTATTTAACAACAGGTTGGAGTAGCAAAGACATATTTACATGCTACAGAGAGGACCAATTATGTTAATATACTAAATTAACAGAAAAATGAAATATATACTTTCAAAATATATATGACCTGATTTATAAAAACCAGCATTGTTCGCACTGGTCTTAATGAGGAGATGCAAAAGATTGCAAAAGAGCATTGTTTAATCTGTTTTTAGGCACATTAACAACAAATTCATAAGTGTGACCATCTTTAGGGAGCGTCTTAAGATGGCTGATAGGTAGGAAAAATAAATGATTGCCAAGGGTGGAGAGGAAGGGTGTAAGAAAAAAAAAACCACTGTAGACTGTTGGTCAAAGGAACAACATGGGATAATTATATTCATTATTGCTAAAGTACGTTAAGAAAAATATATTTTCATTCTTAATGTGAGCAAAACTGTAAAGCGCTGCGGAATATGTTTGCGCTATATACATAGATTATTATTATTATTATTCTGAGTGCTGACCATGTGGTGAACAGTATTGATGTGACCCCAATGATCGTTTATGTGCTCATTCATACACGCTATATTTCACATGGACCTCAGATTCTTGTGAAAAACAATCTCAGCATGGGCTGGTCTGATGCGATTTATGGACCAGACTGGCGCATGTAAATGGCAGGCAGCTTGTGCACTCATCTACAGTGCAATTTACAGACTTGATTTAACCTCAGTCCACCAAGTAGTATGCTAAAAATTGGGGACTGATGAGGTGGCCTTCACAAAGCACAACCTTCGCCCCTATCTGACAGCATTCTAAATATACATTAGAAGCACTAGTCGCACAGAAACATGTATATTATAAGCTTTATTATGGCAGTGTTTCTTTAATTCTGTGTAGCGATATTCCAAATTGAGAAGACAGCGGGATTAACGCCATGTTCCACTCCTTTCACTCCACCACTTTGTTGTCGCTGCTTTTGAAAAATTGCTTATTTTTCCAACCGATATAGGACACTAACTATTCTGTCTAAAGTTGAAAAAAGGACATTTGTCCACTCAGCAGTCTGCTTCTTCATTGTCTTTTACCAATCCATTTAATCAAATTCAGCCCTCAGTAGCTAAGGACGGGGAAGATTTATGATGGTACAATGAGTGCAAGATAAGAGGCTGAACTGAAAGTAGTTTGTTCTGTCTGGTTCAAGCGCCATTCAAACAAAGCAATAAATTATTAGATATTAGAAATGATGAGATCCTTCGATTCTAGGGAATCATGTGACATAATAATAAATTACACATACATGCAGTGAATGTGCATAGATTAAGTGTAAATCAGAAAGTGACACAAAAGTATTGTATTGCCATGAGGATAATTATACTGAACAGTGCTAGAAAACCAAAATAAGGGACATGTTATTCTAGACACGATCATAAGGAGCGGCACTACCCATTGTTACTCATAATGATCACTGCTGTTATTTGTCATGATCTTGAATGGTAGTAATGGCTGACATGCATAAACACTTATATGGATCAGAATCTGAATTGCATATATTAGTGATAGTGACTGTTCTTATTGCCACTATAGTAGTGTATCAGCCTCATCACGGAGACCTTCCAAATAAGTTGTCCATTTTGCTAGGATCAGAGCAATAATTATAGATTAATTAATAAGCAATTACCGTATATACTCGAGTATAAGCCAACCCGAGTATAAGCCGAGGCACCTACTTTTGCACCAGAAAACTGGGTAAGCTTATTGACTCGAGTATAAGTCGGGTATGCATTGTCCCCTCATCCGTCCTGTTATGCATGGCTCCCCCTTCCCTGTCCTTGTATGAATGCCTCCCCATCCCTGGCTGCATGCATGCCTCCCCTGTCCCTGTCTGAATGCCTCCTCCATTCCATCCCTGTCTGCATGCCTCCTCCTTCCCTGTCCTGGTATGAATTCCTCCCAGTTCCCTGTTCTGGTATGAATGCCTCCTCCGTTCCGTTCCTGTCTGCAAGCCTCCCTGTCACTGTATGCATGCCTTCCTCTTCCCTCTCCTAGTATGAATGCCTCCCCCGTTCCATCCCTGTACGCATGCCTCCCCCATTCTTTTCCTGTATGCATGCCTCCCCATCACTGTATGAATGCCTCCCCCTTCCCTGTCCTGGTATGAATGCCTCCCTGTCCCTGCCCCTGTCTGCATGACTCCTCCTTTCTGTCCCTGCCTGCATGTCTCCCTGTTACTGTCTGCATGTCTCCCCCTTCCATGTCCTGGTATGAATGCCTCCCCCATTCCATCCCTGTATACATTCCTCCCCAGTTCTGTCCCTGTATGCATGCCTCCTTATTCCCTATCCCTGTGTGCATGTTTCCTATTGAAAAAAAAAATCCAAAACATCCTACTCACCTACCTGCGTGCCCTCGGTGCTTTCACTGCATCTCGTTCCGGCGCCTGCCTGCAGCTCTTCCTCTGCTCAGTGGTAACATGGTACAGCTCATTAAGGTGATGAATATGTGCCCCATGCCTATGGGAGTGGAGACATGTCCATATTCATTACCATAAAGAGCGGTACCACGTGACCGCTGAGCACAGGAAGAGTTGCAGGCATGTGCCGTCGGCCGGAACGAGATGCAGTGCCAGCACCGAGGGCACGCAGGTAAGTGAGTATGATGTGTGTGCCGGCTCCTGCCTCTGTGACCCGCTGCTCTGCCGCAACCCCCCACCCCCTTCCCCGCCGGCTTTCTGTATCGTAACTGGTGTATAAGCCGAGGGGGGCATTTTCACCACAAAAAATGTGCTGAGAAGCTCGACTTGTACACGAGTATATACGGTAGCCATCAGGGAATGACATCTGGTTGGGATGTGAGGTCAGCATGTACATAATATTAGTCACACTACATGCTTCCTATCTTTAAAAATAATTTCTCATTATTTCAGTTTTTTGCAGTCCTCACTTTTTTACTCTAATTTTGCTTTATTTTATGGTTTTCACAAAAATTAACAAGAAAATTATTGCAAATTAGATGGTTGCCCGATTCTAATGCATCGGGTATTCTAGAATATGTATGTCCACGTAGTATATTGCCCAGTCACGTAGTATATTGCCCAGTCACGTATTATATTGCCCAGCCACGTAGTATATTGCCCAGTCACGTAGTATATTGCCTAGTGACGTAATATATTGCCCAGTCACGTAGTATATTGCACAGTCACGTAGTATATTGCCCAGTCACGTAGTATATTGCACAGTCACGTAGTATATTGCCCAGCCACGTAGTATAGTAGTATATTGCCCAGCCACGTAGTATATTGCCCAGTCACGTAGTATATTGCCCAGCCACGTAGTATAGTAGTATATTGCCCAGCCACATAGTATATAGGACATCCCACATAGTATGGTATATTGCCCAGCCACATAGTATATAGCAGAGCCATGTAGTATATTGCCCAGTCACGTAGTATATTGCACAGCACAGAGTTACGTAGTATATTGCCCAGCCACGTAGTATATTGCCCGGCCACGTAGTGTATTGCCCAGTCACGTAGTATATTGGCCAGTCACGTAGTATATTGGCCAGTCACGTAGTATATTGTCCAGTCATGTAGTATATTGCCCAGCACAGAGCCACGTAGTATAGAGACTTAAAAAAATAAACATATACTCACCTATAGCCCGTTGAAGTCGTGCTATACTTACCATCCGCCGCCTTTCCCGCTCCTCTCCACGCTGGCGGGATCGCTCCATTGCAAGCGACAGCTCGGAAGTCCCAGGGCTGGTGTGAGCAGGACCTATGATGACGTCGCAGTCACATGACCGTGATGTCATGGCAGGTCCTTGTCGCACACCAGCCCTGGGACAGGACCTCACCGGAAGCTGCTGCTTGCAATGGAGCGGTCCTGGGAGCGTGGCGAGGAGCGAGAAAGGCGACGGAGGGTGAGTATAGCAGGTTTTTTTTTATTATTATTTTTAACATGACATATTTTTACTATTGATGCCGCAAAGGCAGCATCAATAGTAAATAATTGGGGACACACAGGGTTAATAGCAGCGGTAGCGGAGCGTGTTACACCGCGGGCCGTTACCGCTTCCATTAACCCTATGTGAACGGTGATCGGAGGGGATTATGGAGCGGGTGCCGGGCAGTGAGTGCAGGGGAGTAGGGGAGGGACTAATCGGACTGTGGCCATCGCTGATTGGTAGCGGCAGCCATGACAGGCAGCTGCCGAGACCAATCAGCGAATGAATAACTGTGACAGAAGGACAGACAGACAGATGGAAGTACCCCTTAGACAATTATGTATATAGATTAATCAAAATTAAAAAAGCACATCAAACTTCAACCTCCAGAATTTTTTTTTCACCTCAAACAAATTAAGAAAATTACCAGCCATCCATACACTGTGCATAAACTATTTAAGGGGTCACAGCTATGTTAATTTTTGTTTATTTTAAAAAAAAATATGGTTAAAAAGATCTTGTAGAATGGATTCACTTATTTTAGTATTCTGGAATATGACTGGACAGTTGGGTACTTGTGTGCAAGAATTTCTATTCATGGGTGTTACAGAAACCATCAAGCAACATTACTGTGTTGGGAATATCTTTCAGGTAGTTAATCACTAAATAATATGGTGTCCTTCCACCTATCTGCGTAAGAAGTAATAAGGAACATAAAGGTAAACTGGTGATCTTGCCATAAACATGGGAGTAAAATAGAATTGATAGCTTAAGCGTGTCTGCAGACAAGCATGTGAGAAAGCGTCCAAGTTTCATCCAGAAAACTTGGATGATTTCTCTAAATTCTTTCAGATTTTCACCCATGTGTCATCCATGTATCCGCTTTTTAGATCTCTGTGATGTCCATGTGTGATCCGCTTTCATACAACTACATTAAAACATGTACATGATCACAAACCATTTCCTAGGTTTATAATAGAAATTTCTCCGCAAAAATCAGATGTCACTCTGATGGTTCATGATGTGATCCAACTTTCTTCTTACACCCATAGACTAGAATGTGTGAGTGTGAGTAGTACCTACAGCAATTTTTCTCACAAACACTCAGACTGAGACATAAAATCGTTCATCCCCATAGAATAACATGGGTCAGTGTGCTGTCCTCTCAATATTGTATAGCACACGTCCGATTTATACGCCAGTCTACATGAGCCCTAACAGGAATCTGTCAGCAAGATTTCTCCTCACCCACCCACACTATTTACTATGGATCTCCTTCAAACCCAAGTCCAGAAATACCTTCAAGGGCTCGCTCACATCAGCGTATACATGGGATGAGTGTTTTTTATCACATAGCACTCGGACCAATGTTATTCACTGGGGCTGCGCCAATACATGAATCTACATGCTGCGATTTCACTTTGAAATTAGCTGCCACTCACACATTAAAATATATGGGTGCTTGGAAAATATCGGACTGCACTTAAGGTACCGTCACACTCAGCGACGCTGCAGCGATATAGACAACGAGCCGATCACTGCAGCGTCGCTGTTTAGGTCGCTGGAGAGACTTCAAACACGGCAACACCAGAACGATGCAGGAGCGATCCAGTGACGTAACGGCGACTCACTTATCGTTCTCGCTGGTTGTTAGCTCCATGTAAAAACATTGCTGGCATCTTTGCTTTTGCTGTCAAACATGACGAATCATGCCGACCTGACGACCAAATAAAGTTCCGGACTTCTAGCTCCGACCAGCGATGGCACAGCGAGATCCTGATCGCTGCTGCGTGTCAAACACAACAAAATCGCTATCCAGGACGCTGCAACGTCACGTATCGCTGTCGTTCTCGTTGTAAAGTTGCTCAGTGTGAAGGTACCTTAAGTTGACATCTGAGTGTAGTTCGATTTCTGTGGACTCTCAAAATGGAAAAGATGGAGACATTTTGTTCTCCATCATCTCACAGTGTACTCTGATTCTTTCATCTGAGAAAACTGGATCACGGTATGCTGACACTCTGATCATACTCACACACATACACATCCCCTGACGAAGGAACAGTGCGCCCGAAACGTGCGTCGGGGTGCCCTGGATAGCACTGGTGGTCCACTGATTTACGTACAACCAGAAGTAAGTGTCTCTCTATATTGCCCATTAATTTACATTTTACCTGGTTTTTGCTCACTTGGTTTTTGCGCACTATCCTTATATCACGCAAATATTTTTGCACCACGCACATTTACTGCATATTATTATTGCACTAAAATTTGTTATGATTTTTACATAAATCCCTTGCATCTCCCCTTTATATTAACAATGCACGTCTTTTATTTTTACTGTTTTAATGGGCTATCTGGAATGGCCTTATGGACACCTGATTTATATAATAGGGCCACCATCTAGCTACAGGCACTTGTATATATATATATATATACTCTTTATATTATTGTCATATTGGATTGTATGGTCTGATACCTAATAAATATTTACATGATCACATTCTCTGTTGTGATTGTTCTATGGGATTTTACTATGTGGTGAGCACGATCTTTCTTTCAATCGTAGTGTCACACTACACTACTAACAGACTGGGTGTTTTCCGGGTGTCATTACTCAACAAATCTATATAATACAATTTTAATAGTAATTTTTATATTGATACCCTGCTAACAGTAGTGTGTTTTATTAATTATCATACTCTGATCAGTCCTCTCATCTAACTCTGACCAAAGTCCCATTCTCTCGGATGAGAGAAACTATGCCGTCTGACTGTAGCCTTGGATTTTCCTCCATTACGGAAAAAAATCAGTATTTGAATTGATATGCAGGTATAGCTATAAATCTGAAGCCTCATTTGCATATCAAACACTGATTTGCAAGTAACGGGGGAACAGATTGTCCATGTAATGGTATTGCTGGACTTGTCTTTGAAAGTTGCACATATGCATAATTTGTGAGAGGGTATGTAAAACCCCGCTGATAGACTCCCTTTAAAGAAGCACTCTCAGCTTATTTTTTTTATCCCCAATCCCTTCTAAAAATGTGTATAGTCTAGGGTCAATGCAATAAAATACAATACTTACTGAACGCGGTCTTCTCACAATACTTATTGAATGCTGTCTTCTCTGGTTTCCAGCATCGCTATGGACCTGTTCTGGCCCCTACTACCTGAAATTCGGCTAGCTGACTCACACAGGGGTTTATTTGTGGGCTGAAAGTCGCTCTCATAATGCAAATTTATGGAGCTTCTAAATCTCATAGACATTACACAGGGAAAGCATCAACTCCACATAGTAAATGATATGTGAGCCGACAAAGCTGGAGGAGTCACGCGAAGAGGAGCGGAGCAACTAGAAGAGAACATTCCGCAAGTATACACAGGCTAAAAACCACAACGCTCCCATACACATTGGACCATTGGTGGGTCATCGGACCGTAGCGTTAGGTGTATGGCGGCCTATAGTGAGTCATCACCATGTACAAACAGAGCAGCTCTGCTTTTCTGCACTTGTAAACGTCAGGTTTTACAGCTGAGGTGGAATATATAATTTCTTGTGAAATACTTCATGCCTCCCGGAGGCGGTTTTCCTTCTAGCAGAAGAAGCTGTATGTACAGTTCCTTTATTAACATTAAATCTGTTTCATCACATTCTACATCAGTATGGACACATTTCTCTATTAATTCAATCATAACTTTTCTTCCATCTTAAACATATTTGGAGCCTTCCCTTCAGATGCTCAACTTTGTAAGCAACTATGTTCTAAAAAAATATATTTTCTATATAATGTATTCCAGCCTTCACACTGCTCGGCTTAATGGAAGTCAATATCTGTATATTATACTATCCACTCTGCAATTCCATTACAGACTCCACACCGCCGGTCATAAAAAGTATCATTCTGAGCACAAGCCCATAACAGTAATGATAAAAAAGGGCCATTTCTCTTCCCCAACTAGAATGAAACATTTAAATCACTGTGGCTCTTTGCTCTAAGGAAAATTGGCAAATTAACTGGGCTAAAAAAAGGATAAAATATTCATGACCGGTGTAAAAGGAGAAGTAAATAATTGAAAACAAATTGTCTAACTGTGAAAATTCAGTATCGTAGGAAATTAGGAGTCAAAAGATTATACTGGTCTGACACAGATATAAGCGCTTGGACAGAATGAGGAACTCTATGCATATACTGTACATATGTATGACCAAATATTCATTTTTATTTTTTTTGTCTTTCTCTATTTTAGCAGCCACACTTTACATATTTATACATGTGACTGTACGAGGCTTTATTTTATGCAAAAGAAGTTGTGATTTTCATCACTGTTTGGGGGTAAATAAACTTACTTTATCACTGTGTTATTTATGACACTTTTTTCAGAGCAAAACATAGGAAATGATATTTTGCTTAGTGATTCACAATTAAATGAAACCACAGGAAATATTCTACTAAATTAAGGTATTAGATAATTGTGGTCATTTGGATACCTAAAAACTGTAGTTATTTTCAATGCAATCCTTGGCAAGAAAATGTATAAAAAAAAGCTGTACATATAGAGACACAGGAATTCCAAGGGGACTCAATCAAAGCTGGAAAAACCTTTAAAGGGGTATTCCCATCTCCAAGATCCTATCCCAATATGTAGTAGGTGTAACAACAATAATATTAGCATATACATCCAATTAGTAAGGTTGTATAGTTCTTCTGATTCACTATATCTCTTTCCTCACGTGCAGGCATTGGATTAGCTTAGGTATCCATGGTTACTAGTGGTTGCTAGTGGTCGTAACCAGGGATACCAAAGTTACTGCAATGCCTACACATAAGGAAAGAGACATAATAAATCAGAAGAACTAAATTTTTTTGCCCTTAAATCACACAGATATGTCACACAAAATACTTAAGTAAAATTTCCCAAATCTCTACTTTACATCAGCACAATTTTGTAAACAAATTTTTTTTTGTTAGGGAGTTATAAGGGTTAAAATTTGACCAGCGATTTCTCATTTTTACAACACCATTTTTTTAGGGACCACATTACATGTGAAATCACTTTGAGGGCTCTATATGATAGAAAATACCCAAAAGTGACAACATTCTAAAAACTGCACCCCTCAAGGTGCTCAAAACCTCATTCAAGAAGTTTATTAATCCTGCAGGTGCTTCACAGGAATTTTTAGAATGTTTAAAAAAAAATGAATATTTAACTTTTTTCACCAAAAAATTATTTTAGATCCAATTTGTTTTATTTTACCAAGGGTAACAGCAGAAATGGAACTCCAAAAGTTGTACAATTTGTCATGAGTACGCCGATACCCCATATGTGGGGGTAAACCACTGTTTGGGCACATGGCAGAGCTTGGAAGGGAACGAACGCCGTTTGACTTTTCAGTGCAAAATTGGCTGGAATTGAGATCGGACGCCATGTTGCATTTGGAGAGCCCTTGATGTGCCTAAACAGTGGAAACCCCCCACAAGTGACACCATTTTGGAACGTAGACCCCCTAAGGAACTATCTAGATGTGTGCACTTTGAACCCCTAAGTGCTTCACAGAAGTTTATAATGTAGAGCTGTAAAAATAAAAAATCATATTTAAAAAAAAAAGATTTTTTCGCCCCCTATTTTTTAATTTCCCAAGGGCAACACAAGAAATCGGACCCCAAAAGTTATTGTGCAATTTGTCTTGAGTACACTGATACCCCATATATGGAGGTAAACCACTGTTTGGGGGCATGGCCGAGTTCGTAAGAGAAGGAGCGCCATTTGACTTTTCAATGCAAAATTGGCTGGAATTGAGATCAGACACCATGTTGCGTTTGGAGAGCCCCTGATGTGCCTAAAAAGTGGAACCCCCCCACAAGTGACACCATTTTGGAAAGTAGACCCCTAAGGAACTTATCTAGATGTGTGCTGAGAACTTTGAACCCCCAAGTGCTTCACAGAAGTTTATAATGTAGAGCCGTAAAGATAAAAAAATCATTTTTTTTTCTCACAAAAATGATTTTTTTAGCCCCACAATTGCTATTTTCCCAAGGGTAACATGAGAAATTGCACTGCAAAAGTTGTTGTCCAATTTGCCATGAGTACGCATGGCAGAGCTCAGAAGGGAAGGCACACCGTTTTACTTTTTCAACACAGAATTGGTTGGAACGGAGATCGGACACCATGTTGCATTTGGAGAGCCCCTGATGTGCCTAAATAGTGGAAATGAACCCCCCCAATTCTAAATCCAACCCTAACCCCAAAAATATCTCTAAACCTAATCCCAACCATAACCACACCCCTAACCCGAACACACCACTAACCCTAATCCCAACCCATCCCTAACCCTTATCCCAACCCTTAACATATCCCTAACCACACCCCTAACACTGACACACCCCTAACCTTAATCCTAACCCTTATCCCAACCATAAATGTAATCCACACCATAACCCCAACTCTAGCCCAAACCCTAACTTTAGCCCCAATAATGAGAAAATGGAAATAAATACATTTTTTATTTTATAATTTTTTCCCTAACTAAGAGGGTGATAAAGGGGGGTTTGATTTACTATTTATAGCAGGTTTTTACGTTTGGCAGCTATCACATGCTAACAGATGTTTCTTTTATTGCAAAAAATGTTTTTTGTGTCACCATATTTTGAGAGCTATAATTTTTCCATATTTTGGCCCACAAAGTCATGTGAGTTTTTGTTTTTTGGTACCATTTTCGGACAAATAACATTTTTTAATTGCTTTTTATTGCGATTTTTGGGAGGCAGAATTAACAAAAACCAGCAATTCATGAATTTCTTTTGGGTGGGGCATTTATACCGTTTTGCGTGTGGTAAAATTGATAAGGCAGTTTTATTTTTCGGGTCAGTGCGATAAGAGCAATACCTCATTTATATCATTTTTTATGTTTTGGCGCTTTTATACAATAAAAACTATTTTATATAAAAAATAATTGTTTTTTCATCGCTTTATTCTGAGAGCTATAACTTTTTTATTTTTTCGCTGATGGCGCTCTATGGCAGCTCGTTTCTTGTGGGACAAGATGACGTTTTCAGTGGTATCAAGTTTATTTATCTCTCTCTTTTTGATCAAGTGTTATTCCACTTTTTGTTCGGCGGAATGATGATAAAGCGTTGTTTTTTGCTTAGTTTTTATTTATTTTTTACGGTGTTCACTGAAGGGGTTAACTAGTGGGACAGTTTTATGGGTCGGGTTGTTACAGACGCTGGCAATACTGACAGCTTTTACTGTCAGAGCGAGAAATCTCCCATGTTCTTACAAGATCTTGCATTTTTAACTATAACAGCGCAGTCTGCATTATCGCACAGGAGTTACCGATCAGTTTTATTATTATAGTGGTTGCCGATTGGTAACTGCTGTGTAAACAATGGAGACATCTCATATTTAAAATCTATTATGTGCCCATCAGTTACTTAAGTGTAAATGCAGCAACACATAGATGTTAGATGGTTAACAACCTAATCTAATCAAAGAAAAATGGAGGCCATGGAAATCTGATTTAACAGTTGAATACTTCTCATTGCTTATCATCTCCTTTCCATATAGAATTTTAGAAGATAAAGGAGTAGTAGTGGCGTTTCCTTTGCTTTGAGCCCAATAAAAAATGGAGTCCTCATTCTGATGGATACAGTCCATATATGCACTACAAGGATGGACATTCTTTAGCTTCTTTCATTACCCTTCCAACATAATGACCGCTGCAGGGAAAAGCAGTAGTCAACTGCAATTTTCCCCGTCAAAATCAGCTGCTTGCCGAGAGGCTCAGGAGTGATGAGGCAATAAGCAATCCTTAGTGCAGATCTCTTCTCATTTAACTTTTTTTCTCATTTAACTTTCAATATAAAAAAGCTGTCATGTCAGATAATGGGATTTACGTGCAAATATGGGGTTTATCTGCCGGTAGTGTTAGAAAAGTGCCGGGCCACTGTATGAAAGTGCAACTCCCGGGAGAAAAAAAACACAGTCACAGCTCCCAGGATTGTGAGCAGCAGCAGTAAGAACGCTCTGACTCTTAGATTGATAGCCGGATCGGTTGGTCAGTGGTCATCACTGAAGGCTTGCAATGCTGGCGTCTTGGGTTGGGATCCCACCAAGACAAACATCCGCAAGCAGATTGTATGTTCTCCCCATGTTTACGTGGGTTTCCTCTGAAGTATTCTGGGTTCCTTCCACACAACAAAGACACACTAATAGTAGATTGTGGGCACAGCAGTCAAAATATGTGTAAAGCACTGTGGAGTATGCTGCAGGAGAGAGGTGTGGGAGCTGCAGACGCAATGAAAAAATCCAGCCAAATGAGGTTGAGTCCAATCCACAATACTCAGGTGGGTGCCAATCCCGCTGGAGAGCACAGCAACAATGAAAAAAAGGGATTAAAGGAGGCACTCCAAGCCTGGAAATAAAATGATCAAAAACTTTATTTAAAGGGACACTGTCACCTGAATTTGGAGGGAACAATCTTCAGCCATGGAGGCGGGGTTTTTGGGGTTTTTGATTCACCCTTTCCTTACCCGCTGGCTGCATGCTGGCTGCAATATTGGATTGAAGTTCATTCTCTGTCCTCCGTAGTACATGCCTGCACACGGCAATCTTGCCTTGCGCAGGCATGTACTATGGAGGACAGAGAATAAACTTCAATCCAATATTGCAGCCAGCATGCAGCCAGCAGGTGAGGAAAGGGTGAATCAAAAACCCCAAAACCCCGCCTCCATGGCTGAAGATTGTTCCCTCCAAATTCAGGTGACAGTGTCCCTTTAAGGCATGTCAGCCATGTTTAAAAACGTGAAAAACACCTGACACGTTCCAGGCGCGTTAAATGTGCCTTTAGTCACAGGACATGTGCAATAAAACTAATCAAGCCTTAAATACATGCCGAAAACCAATCAATGTTGTACAAATAATTAGATTTGTATACAACCAGTGTTACAAATGCAAAGTATTGCAGATTACAAAAAAAAAATCTGAAAAATAAAAAAATGGACCTGGAAAACAAAAATTGCATTAATAAATCTAAAATAAATAATTCCTGGAATTCATGCCATTTGGATGTATTGTATCTAATTTTAATATCTAAAATGCATCTCTTGTGGTTAGAAGCTTCTGTCTTTTACCTCCCCTAATAGGATTACAAAACCTTTTCAAAGCCATAAAAAAACCTGTGGAATATGATGGTGCTGTATAAGTGAGAATAATAAATACAATAAATAAGACATGCTAACAACTGCCATCTACAGAGCAAACCTGTATGACTGAAAGCTGGCAGCTCCTGTGAGGAATAAAGTTTATTTTCTCCCAGGAGCCGAGGTTTCAGCTGTTTTCCTGCAGATTAACCCCACACCTGCAGGTACATAGAGTTATCAGAAGCGAGAGCTTCCCTTTAAAAGAAAATATGAGCACAGTTGAAAACACTCTAGTAAAAACATCTTCAACCTTCAAACATCACATTTTTCTTAACTATTTAATAGCAGCTCAATAAGAATAAGACTCCCATACAAATGTGGCATAAAGCACCTGTATGTCTTATGGTTTATAGCACAGAGTGACTGCCAGAAGTAGGTAGTGGGCAATTGACAGCGAACATACACAAACATACAATATTTCACTAGCTGAGTACCTTGGGATGCCTCATTAGACAGCACTGCGCTGGAACACTGAGGTGTAACCTGACCAGATGCAAGCTGTAAGTTGTGTCAATATTTAAATAAGACTTCAGCTTTAGGTAAATGATCAGACTGCCGGGATAATGGCCATGAAAAACAGACCCCAAAAGTTAGTTTACAAAAGGAACATTAAAAAACAGCAGTCAGTAGGACTATAGGACTAAGTAATAAATGGGATACTTAAAGAACTAAAATCAGAGAACTGTGGTTTACATGAGGAAAATTGTTAGATAGCCACTGAACAACAGAATATTTACAGCACAACAACTATATTACAGCATATAATCTCTGGGCACCAGAAAGGCTTGTTTCAATTGCTTTGAATGCAATTGTAAAAGTAGCGGCAGGATTCATCGCCACCTTCCTGAAAGCAGGTATTAAAAGCAAATAACCTAGGCAAGCTGGAAAATAAAGAACTACGGTTTGTTCTGACGCACTGCAGCATTTCAGAGAATTCACTTATACACAGAGCCAGGTGTGGGAGAAGGGTGTTCTTGGAGGGTCCTCTCCGGCTTCAACCCACCTATATTGACTGACACATACCCAAATAGTCCTGTAATCAAAATACCTAGAAGTTATGCCTTTTGATGTGGATATCCATGTGGATGGCAGATTCAAATCAATGTAACTTTATTGCTATTATACATCAACCTTGCCATTTTATACAGTAATTAACTTGGATATCCATGGCTACAACACTAATAACTAACTGTCAATATATCAGCGGTTACAACTATGGACACCTAAGCTACTGCAATGCCCTGCACATTAAGTGAACAACTTAGTGAATCAGAAGAATTATGTTACATTTCTAATTGGTAATATCTGCTAATATCTTTAACCCTTTCTGCCATCTGACGTACTATTCCATCCATGTGATCTGGGCCCTAATTCCCACAGACAAAATAGTACATTACATGCGATCAGCCGCACTCACGGGGGGAGCTGTCATGATCCCAATGGCAGGGGATCACAAAAGGACAAGCATAAAAACAAAAACAAGCTCTAGGGTGATGGAACCTGAGCTGACCGCGATCCTGAACCTACACAGACAACTAGCAGTAGCCGGGGAACGTGCCTACGATGATTCCTAGACGTCTCGCACCAGCCGAAGGACTAGCTTCCCCTATAAGAAGAAACACAGACCTCACTTGCCTCCAGAGAAACACCCCACAGAAATAGCAGCCCCCCACATGTAATAACGGTGAAATGAGAGGAAAGCACAAACATAGAAATGAAAACAGAATCAGCAAAATGAGGCCCGCTAAAGCTAGATAGCAGAGGATACAAAAGTGAACTGCGCGGTCAGCGAAAAACCCTTCAAAAAACCATCCTGAAATTACTTGAACTCATGTGCCAACTCATGGAACATGAGGAGTAATTTCAGCCCACTAGAGCAACCAGCAGCAAGGAGTCACATAACAGCAAGCTGGACTAAGACAAAAAGTAAGCAAAACATAGAACAGGAAAATCAAAACTTAGCTTGTCCAGAAGATAACAGACGCAGGGAGCAAAGGCAAACAGACACGCTGATTACATTGATAGCCGGCGAGGAAATGACAAAACAGCCAGGTTAAATAGGAAACACCCATAACCTGATGGAACAGGTGGACACCAGAGACAGCAGAGAACACAAGTCACCCAGTACCATCAGTAACCACCAGAGGGAGCCCAAAAACAGAACTCACAACAGTACCCCCCCTTGAGGAGGGGTCACCGAACCCTCACGAGAACCACCAGGGCGACCAGGATGAGCCCTATGAAACGCACGGACCAAATCGGCAGCATGAACATCAGAGGCAATCACCCAAGAATTATCCTCCTGACCATAACCCTTCCACTTGACCAAATACTGGAGTCAAGCGAAGGAACGACAGGTACCTCATACTTCCGCAACAACGATCGATGGAACACATTATGAATAGCAAACGATGCCGGGAGATCCAAACGAAACGACACAGGGTTAAGAATTTCCAAGATCTTATAGGGACCGATGAACCGAGGCTTGAACTTAGGAGAAGAGACCTTCATAGGAACAAAACGAGAAGACAACCACACCAAGTCCCCAACAAGAAGTCGAGGACCCACGCGGCGACGGCGATTAGCAAACTGCTGAGCCTTCTCCTGGGACAACTTCAAATTGTCCACCACATGACTCCAAATCCGATGTAACCTATCCACCACCATGTCCACTCCAGGACAATCAGAAGGCTCCACCTGACCAGAGGAAAAACGAGGATGAAACCCCGAATTACAAAAGAAAGGAGAAACCAAGGTAGCAGAACTAGCCCGATTATTAAGGGCAAACTCAGCAAGCGGCAAAAAGGAAACCCAGTCATCCTGATCAGCCGAAACAAAACACCTTAAATAAGTTTCTAAAGTCTGATTAGTTCGTTCCGTCTGGCCATTCGTCTGGGGATGGAATGCAGACGAAAAGGACAAATCAATGCCCATCTTAGCACAGAACGTCCGCCAAAATCTAGACACAAACTGGGATCCCCTGTCAGAAACGATGTTCTCCGGAATGCCATGCAAACGGACCACGTTTTGAAAAAACAGAGGGACCAACTCAGAGGATGAAGGTAACTTAGACAAGGGTACCAGATGAACCATCTTAGAAAAGCGGTCACACACAACCCATATGACGGACATTTTTTGAGAGACAGGGAGATCCGAAATAAAGTCCATGGAAATGTGCGTCCAAGGCCTCTTCGGGATAGGCAAAGGTAACAACAATCCACTGGCCCGAGAGCAGCAAGGCTTAGCCCGAGCACAAACTCCACAAGACTGCACGAAAGAACGCACATCCCTCGACAAGGAAGGCCACCAAAAAGACCTGGCCACCAAGTCTCTAGTACCAAATATTCCAGGATGACCTGCCAACACAGAAGAATGGACCTCGGAGATGACTCTACTGGTCCAATTATCCGGAACAAACAGTCTTTCCGGCGGACAACGATCAGGTTTATCCGCCTGAAACTCCTGCAAAGCACGTCGCAAGTCTGGAGAGACAGCCGACAAAATCACCCCATCCCTAAGGATACCAGTGGGCTCAGAATTTCCAGGGGAGTCAGGCACAAAACTCCTAGAAAGAGCATCCTCCTTCACATTCTTTGAACCTGGCAGGTAGGAAACCACAAAATTGAAACGGGAGAAAAACAGTGACCAACGAGCCTGTCTAGGATTCAGACGCTTGGCAGACTCAAAGTAAATCAGATTTTTGTGATCAGTCAAGACCACCACACGATGTCTAGCACCCTCAAGCCAATGACGCCACTCCTCAAATGCCCACTTCATGGCCAAAAGCTCCCGATTACCAACATCATAATTCCGTTCAGCGGGCGAAAATTTTCTAGAAAAGAATGCACATGGCTTCATCACTGAGCCATCGGAGCTTCTCTGTGACAAAACCGCCCCCGCTCCGATCTCGGAAGCATCAACCTCAACCTGAAAAGGAAGTGACGTATCTGGCTGACGCAACACAGGAGCAGAAGAAAACCGGCGCTTAAGTTCCTGAAAGGCCTCCACAGCCGCAGGAGACCAATCAGTAACATCAGCACCCTTTTTAGTCAAATCCGTCAAAGGTTTAGCAACACTAGAAAAATTAGTTATGAAGCGACGATAAAAATTAGCAAAGCCCAAGAACTTCTGTAGACTCTTAAGAGATGTAGGCTGCGTCCAGTCACAAATAGCCTGAACCTTGACGGGATCCATCTCAATAGTAGAAGGGGAAAAAATATACCCCAAAAAAGAAATCTTCTGGACTCCAAAGAGACATTTAGAACCCTTTACAAACAAAGAATTGGCCCGCAGGACCTGAAACACCCTCCTGACCTGCTGAACATGAGACTCCCAGTCATCAGAAAAAACCAAAACATCATCCAGATACACGATAATAAATTTATCCAGATATTCACGGAAAATATCGTGCATAAAGGACTGGAAGACCGAAGGAGCATTAGAAAGTCCAAAAGGCATCACCAAATACTCCAAATGGCCCTCAGGCGTATTAAATGCGGTTTTCCACTCATCACCCTGCCTTATCCGCACAAGATTATACGCACCCCTAAGATCAATCTTAGTGAACCATTTAGCCCCCTTAATGCGAGCAAATAAATCAGTCAACAATGGCAAAGGATACTGATAATTGACTGTAATCTTATTCAAAAGACGATAATCTATGCAAGGCCTCAAGGAACCATCTTTTTTAGCCACAAAAAAAAAACCTGCTCCCAAAGGGGACGAAGATGGACGGATATGTCCCTTTTCCAAGGACTCCTTAATATAATTCCGCATAGCAGTATGCTCTGGCACTGACAGATTGAACAAACGACCTTTCGGGAACTTACTGCCAGGAATCAAATCTATAGCACAATCGCAATCCCTGTGAGGAGGAAGCGAACTGAGCTTAGGCTCCTCAAAAACATCCCGATAATCAGACAAAAATACCGGAACCTCAGAAGGAGTAGATGAAGCGATAGAAATCGAAGATGCATCATCATGAACCCCCTGACATCCCCAGCTTAACACATACATTGTTTTCCAGTCCAGGACTGGGTTATGAGTTTGTAACCATGGCAGACCAAGCACTAAGACATCATGTAAATTATACAGCACCAGGAAGCGAATCACCTCCTGATGAACGGGAGTCATACGCATGGTCACTTGTGTCCAGTACTGAGGTTTATTCATAGCCAAAGGTGTAGAGTCAATTCCTTTTAAAGGAATAGGAACTTCCAGAGGTTCCAGACTAAACCCACAGCGATTGGCAAATGACCAATCCATAAGACTCAGGGCAGCGCCTGAATCCACATAGGCATCGACGGAAATGGATGATAATTAACAAATCAGCGTCACAGACAGAATGAACTTAGACTGTAAAGTACCAATGGCAACAGACTTATCAACCTTTTTTGTGCGTTTAGAGCATGCTGATATAACATGAGCTGAATCACCACAATAAAAACACAAACCATTTTTCCGCCTATAATTTTTCCGTTCACTTCTGGACTGAATTCTATCACATTGCATTATCTCAGGTACCTGTTCAGAAGACACCGCCAAATGGTGCACAGGTTTGCGCTCCCGTAAACGCCGATCAATCTGAATAGCTATAGTCATGGACTCATTCAGACCTGTAGGCGCCGGGAACCCCACCATAACATCTTTAATGGCCTCAGAAAGACCATCTCTGAAATTTGCAGCCAGAGCGCACTCATTCCACTGAGTAAGGACCGACCATTTCCGAAATTTCTGACAATATATTTCTGCTTCATCTTGCCCCTGAGAAAGAGCCAATAAAGCTTTTTCAGCCTGAATCTCTAGGTTAGGTTCCTCATAGAGCAAACCCAATGCCAGAAAAAACGCATCCACATTGAGCAACGCAGGATCCCCTGGTGCCAATGCAAATGCCCAATTCTGAGGATCACCCCGCAGGAAAGATATAACAATCTTGACCTGCTGAGCAGGGTCTCCAGAGGAGCGAGATTTCAAGGAAAGAAACAACTTACAATTATTCCTAAAATTCAGAAAACTAGATCTATCTCCAGAAAAAAAACTCTGGGACAGGAATTCTAGGTTCAGACATAGGCGTATGTACAACAAAATCTTGTATATTTTGAACCTTAGCAGCAAGATTATTCAGGCTGGAAGCCAAACTCTGGACGTCCATGATAAACAGCTGAGGTCAGAGCCATTCAAGGATTAAGAGGAGAAAAGAAGCAATCAAGCTGCAATTAAGGCTAGGCAGAACACACTGAGGAGGAAAGAAAAAAAAATAACCTCAGACTACTTTTCCTCCTACTTCAGCCAAAACGATGACCAATTTTTATTTTTTAAGGCCGGCTATACTGTCATGATCCCAATGGCAGGGGATCACAAAAGGACAAGCAGAAAAACAAAAACAAGCTCTAGGGTGATGGAACCTGAGCTGACCGCGATCCTGAACCTACACACACAACTAGCAGTAGCCGGGGAACGTGCCTACGATGATTCCTAGACGTCTCGCACCAGCCAAAGGACTAGCTTCCCCTATAAGAAGAAACACAGACCTCACTTGCCTCCAGAGAAACACCCCACAGAAATAGCAGCCCCCCACATGTAATAACGGTGAAATGAGAGGAAAGCACAAACGTAGAAATCAAAACAGAATCAGCAAAATGAGGCCCGCTAAAGCTAGATAGCAGAGGATACAAAAGTGAACTGCGCGGTCAGCGAAAAACCCTTCAAAAAACCATCCTGAAATTACTTGAACTCATGTGCCAACTCATGGAACATGAGGAGTAATTTCAGCCCACTAGAGCAACCAGCAGCAAGGAGTCACATAACAGCAAGCTGGACTAAGACAAAAAGTAAGCAAAACATAGAACAGGAAAATCAAAACTTAGCTTGTCCAGAAGATAACAGACGCAGGGAGCAAAGGCAAACAGACACGCTGATTACATTGATAGCCGGCGAGGAAATGACAAAACAGCCAGGTTAAATAGGAAACACCCATAACCTGATGGAACAGGTGGACACCAGAGACCGCAGAGAACACAAGTCACCCAGTACCATCAGTAACCACCAGAGGGAGCCCAAAAACAGAACTCACAACAGGGAGCGTGGCCGGGTGTCAGCTGATTATCACAGCTGACACCCGATTCCAAGTGCCAGGAGCGGTTACAAACCGCTTCTGGCACTTTAACCCCCGAAACACTGCAATCAAACAAAATCACAGCGTTTTGGTGGCACAGAGAAGCATCGCGCAGGGAGGGGGCTCCCTGCGTGTGTCCCTCAGACTCGCAGAACGCAATGTGATCACGTTGTTCGGAAGGTCTCCATTCTTAACACATCAGTTACCAATCAGTAACCACTATAATAATAAAACTGATCGGTAACTGCTGTGCAATAATGCAGACTGCGCTGTCATAGTTAAAAATGCAAAATCTTGTAATAACATGGGAGATTTCTCGCTCTGACAGTAAAAGCTGTCAGTATGCCAGAATGCTACAACCAGGGAGCTCTCACCCAATGTTCTAAGAACGGTTTAATTATCTACATGTTTTCTTAAATAAAACTGTTAGCCCTGATTGGTGCGCGCTAAGTTTCCAACTATCTTGATTATTCTTGTTTTTATTTTATTTGAATTTTGCCTTAACAACTGTCCATACATGTTTTTTACGGTGGGCATTTACCGTGGGTATTTTCTGTTATTTTGATCCCCCAAACTAACTTCAAATGTGAGTTGATCCCTAAAAAAATGATTTTGTAAATTTTGTTGGAAAAATCAGAAATCGCTGGTCAACTTTTAACCCTTATAACGTCCTAACAGAAAAAAATATGTTTCTAAAATTATGCTGACGTTAACTAGACATGTGGGAAATGTTATTGATTAAGTACTTTGTGTGACAACACTGATTTAAGTGTACAAAAATTATAAGTTTGAAAATTGAAAAATTTTACGTTTTTTGTCAAAGTTCAGTTTTTTTCATAAACAAACACAAGTTATATCACATAAATTTTACCACTAGCATGAAGTACAATATATCTCGAAAAAACATCAGAATCAGTGGGATATCTTGAAGCGTTCCAGAGTTATAACCTCATAAAGTGACAGTGGTCAGAATTGTAAAAATTGGCTTAATCATTAACCCCTTTCTGAAATCAGACATACTATCCCGTCGAGGTGAGCTGGGCCCGTATGACCATCGACGATAGTACGTCATACGTGATCAGCCGAGCTCATGTGGTTAGCGTGGCCAATCACGGCCTGGTGTCAGCTGCTTATCACAGCTGACACCCGGCACTCTGTGCCAGGAGCGCTCCTTGCACTTTAACCCCTGGAACACTGTGATCAAACAAGATTGCAGCATTCCGGTGGCATAGAGAAGCATCGTGCAGGGAGGGGGCTCCCTGTGTGCTTCCCTGAGACCCTCAGAACAACATGATGTGATTGCGTTGTACCGAGGATCTTCTTCCTGCAGGCCTCCAGATCCAAGATGGCCGCGGAGTCCTTCTGGGTCCTGCAGGGAGGTGGCTTCTTAGTGCCTGCTGAGAGCAGGCACTGGCAAGCCTCCTTCATTGCCTCTCAGATTGCTGATCTGACACAGTGTTGTGCAAAGTGTCAGATCAGCGATCTGACTTTATACAGTGGTTTCCCACCCTGGAACAATGTAAACAAGTTTTTTGGGTTATCAGGAGTTGTATGCCAAAATCATCAGTATTAAAACAATAAAAGACCTGACAAATTTCAGTTGGTGGATAATGAATCTATAATATATGAAAGTTTAATTGTAATCATTACATTATGGTAAATAATGAAATTTAACACTATATGCTAATTTTTTGAGAAGGACCTGTATATAGCTTTCAGAATAAAAGATGCAAAAAACAATTATTTTTTTATATAAAATAGTTTTTATTGTATAAAAGCACCAAAACATAAAAAAAAAGAAGATATAAATTAGGTATTGCTGTAATCATACTGACCCGAAGAATAAAACTGCCTTATCAATTTTACCACACGTAGAATGGTGGTAAAATTCTGCTTCAAAAAAATCGGAATAAAAAGCGATCAAAAAATGTCCAAAAATGCTACCAATAAAAACGTCAATTTGTCCCGCAAAAAAACAAAACCTCACATGACTTTGTGGGCCAAAATATGGACACATTATAGTTCTCAAAATGTGGTGATGCAAAATAACATTTTGCAATACAAAGTGTCTTTAAGGCTATGTGCACACTTTGCAGATTCCACTGCGGATTTTTCCGCAGCGGAATTGCAAAATCCGCAGTGAAAACCCATCGCGGTTTTTACTGCGGATTTATCGCGGTTTTTACTGCGTTTTCTTCTGCGGATTTTCAACTGCAGTTTTCTATTGGAGCAGCTGAAAATCCGCAGAAAAGAAGTGACATGCTGCGGAATGTAATCCGCAGCGTTTCCGCGCGGATTTTTCTGCAGCATGTGCACAGCGTTTTTTGTTTCCCATAGGTTTACATTGAAATGTAAACTCATGGGAAACTGCTGCGGATCCGCAGCGGTCAAATCCGCTGCGGATCCGCAGCAAAATCCGCAAAGTGTGAATATAGCCTTAGTGTGTGACAACTGCCAAACATAAAAACCTGATACAAAAACCCCGCTATAAACAGTAAATCAAACCCCCCTTTAACACACCCTTAGCTAGGGAAAAATAATAACATAAAAAATGTATTTATTTCCATTTTCCCATTAGGGTTGGGGCTAAAGTTAGGGTTACAGTTTGGATTTGGGTTGGGATTAGGGTTAGGAGTGTGTTAGAGATAGGTTTGTGGTTTAGGGTTATGGTTAGTGCTGAAGCTAGGATTAGGGGTGAGTTGGGGTTAGAGTAGGAGTTAGAATAGGGGGGCATCCGCTTTTTAGGCACATCAGGGGCTCTCCAAACGCGACATGGTGTCCGATCTCAATTCCAGCCAATTCTGCGTTGGAAAAGCCAAACGGGGCTCCTTCCCTTCTGAGCTCTGCTGTGCGCTCAAACAGTGATTTACCCCCACATATGGGGTATCGGCGTACTCGGGACAAACTGGACAAAAATGTTTGTGGTCTAATTTCTCCTGTTACCCTTGAGAAAAT
Source organism: Ranitomeya imitator (assembly GCF_032444005.1). NCBI lineage: Eukaryota > Metazoa > Chordata > Amphibia > Anura > Dendrobatidae > Ranitomeya > Ranitomeya imitator. Next base: position 95,395,498 of record NC_091288.1, on the reverse strand, counting down.
AAAAACATTGGGGTGAAAAGAACATTTTTGTAAGAAAAAAAAAAGATTTTTCATTTTTACGGCTCTACGTTATAAACTTCTGTGAAGCACGTGGGGGTTCAAAGTGCTCACCACACATCTAGATAAGTTCCGTAGGTGGTCTAGTTTACAAAATTGTGTCACATGTGGGGGGTTTCCACTGTTTAGGTACATCTGGGGTTCACCAAACTCGACATGGCGTCTGATCTCAATTTCAGCCAATTTTAGTTTCAAAAAGTCAAAAGGCGCTCCTTCCCTTCTGAGCTCTGCCATGCAACTAAACAGTAGTTCTCCCTCACATATGGGATATCAGCGTACTCAGGACAAATTGGACAACAACTTTTGGTTTCTCCTGATATCCTTGGGAAACTTTGTAAAAAATTGATCGGAAGTACATTTTTTTGTGAAAAAAAGTTAAATGTTCATTTAAAAAAAAAAAATCCTGTGAAGCACCTGCAGGGTTAACAAACTTCTTGAATGTGGTTTTGAGCAGCTTGAGGGGTGCAGTTTTTAGAGTGGTGTAACTTTTAGGTATTTTCCATCATATAGACCCCTTAAAGTAGCTTCAAATGTGATGTGGTCACTAAAGAAATGGTATTGTAAAAATGAGAAATCGCTGGTCAAATTTTAACCCTTATAACTCCCTAACAAAATAATATTTTAATTCCAAAATTGTGCTGATGCAAAGTAGAAATGTGGGAAATGTTACTTATTAAGTATTAAGTATTTTATGTGACAGATCTGTGTGATTTAAGGGCATGAAAATTAAAAGCTAGAAAATTGCAAAATTTTCCAAATTTTTGCTAAATTTCTGTTTTTTTCCACAAATAAAAGCAAGTCATTTTAAAGAAATGTTACCACTGTCATGAAGTACAATATGTCTCGAGAAAATCTGGTCAGAATCACCGGGATCCATTGAAACATTCCAAGGTTATAACCTCATAAAGGGACAGTGGTGGTCAGAATTGTAAAAATTGGCCCAGTCATTAACATGCAAACCACCCTTGGTGGTAAAATGGTTAATATTACATCTACTATGTATTGGAATAGGTTATTGGCGATGGGAATACCCCATTAACTAATTAGTAGAGATGGGCGGACCCCTGGATGTTTGGGTCCGGTAAGTTCGGCTGAACAGATAAAAAAAAGTTCGGGTTCGGGTACCAAAGCAGTTCCTAAACTTTATTAGCAAGAATGTGGGGCCTGAACATCCAGTGTTTGTCACACTGTCATGTGCATGACAACGGGGTAAACACTGCCCCTGATCAGCGGTAAAGTCATTACTGCTGGTCAAATAGCCACAGTTCCCATGTCAAATGGCAGTGTGAGACAGCAGCTGTGATTGGAGGTGCAAAGTTTAACTCCAGTCACTGGCGTTGACTGATGGGACTACTACTCCCATCAACCTATGCCTGCTGCCGCTAATGACAGCAAGATCTGGTGTGGCTATGGGAGTATCCTGCTCTAACCTCTATGACGTCACCGCTAGTCACTGAGGCTGAACTGGAAGCAGCACATTCCCCAGTGGTTCTCAGTCTGGTCAGTCACAACTTGGCACCATCCAGGTTGAAAACAGCTTATCCAGAGACATGAATTACAGCGTGGGACAGAATGACAGACAGGTGAGGGATATGGTTGTTTATTTTTGATTTAGTACAGGAGACAAAGGCTTCAATGGAGTGGGCGTTAGGTGAGTAGAATTGTGTTTGCCATTTTTAAATAAAGAAAGAAAAGTGTGTTTTGTTTTTATTTCAAATAAAGGCTGTGTGTTTATTTACAATATAAATATTTAATTATGCGATTCTCGGCAGACACAATCGGACAGATTTTTTATGCATTGTGTGTGACTCCAGCCTAATGGAGAGGCGTCTATAAGATGCCTATTCATTACTAAATATTTAATTAGCAATGAATAGGCATCTTATAGACGCCTCTCCATTAGGCTGGAGTCACACACAATGTATAAAAAATCAGTCTGATTGTGTCTGCCGAGAATCGCATAAATGTTCTCCATATGGTGATCCGTATGTCATCCGTGTGCAATGCCAGAATGTGTTTTTTTCTTAAAAAAGTATTCGTGTGTCATCAGTATCTCATCCGTATGGAGAGATTTTCTCACACACTTGCAAAACGAGCAAATAATGGCTGAGCCTTTCCTGTCACCTGCCCAATGCCTGAGAATTTCTCGCAAGTCATACTGATGGTCTGTGTGTAATCCGTATTTTTCTCTCCCCCATAGACTTGCATTGGCGTTTCTCAGCTGAGATACGCGGACAATCGCAGCATGCTGGGATTTCACTCGCAACTATAATACAGACGAGAAAAAAACGGATGCTGGGAGCTGCCCCATAGAGAAATACTGGTCAGAGTGATAAGCAATTTTTTAGCACTCGTCGTATTACAGACTAGTGTAACTCCGACCTTACTAAGCCATGGGCTTGATGTCACCAGACAATACAAAGGTGACATTAACCCCACAAATGTGAACCCCATTTGCTACCGCCACAAGGCAAGTGAGAAGAGCTGGGCAAAGCGCCAGAATTGGACATCTAATAGATATTCCTTTTCTGGGTGGCTGGGGGCTGCTATTTTTAGGCGGGGGTGGGTAAATATCCATGAACCCTTACCAGCGTGAGAATACCAGCCCTCAGTAGTCTGCTTCAGCAAGGCTGTTTGTCAAAAATGGGGAGGACTCCAAGCCATTTTTTTAAAATGTATTTCAATAATAAAAAAAAACAGCATTGCGACCCCTCTATTCTTGATAACAAGCCTTGCTAATGCTGACAGCTGAGGGTTACAGCTGCAGCTATTAGTTTGGTCTGGCTGGTTATCAAAAATACAGGGGAGCCCATGCCGTTTTTTATTATTTATTTAGAGAACAGTCATCGGCTGATGAATCCTCCCATCAGCCACTGCCTGTTCTCACTTTCATTAGCGTCAGCAGGCATCAGCTGATGGGAGTGAAAGGCCATCAGCCGACGCCAGTGACCAGAGGTAAACTTTTAACCTCCGACCACAGCTGTGGGCTCACGCTGTCATTTGACAGCGTGGGAGCTGTGGTTGTCTGACTGGCGGTAATGATTTTACTGCCAAACAGAGGCAGTGTTTGCTGCGTTGTCATGCACAGAGTGAGAAACACTCGGTATTCAGGGTGCCGAATGCGAAGAGTAATACGGACTTCCTGGCGGAGTCTGTGTTCGGGGGCCATGACTGAACGGGAGGTGTTCAGTACGGACCCCAGACTTTACTGTTCGGGTTTGCTCCTCTATACTCATTAGGTGCCAAATACTTGACTGCTAATATCTTCAGAAAAATGAGGCAAAATTTAAATAATAAAACAACTTCTTTCCTGTTCTGCAGTTACGATTACATGGCATGTCCAGTACAACATTAAATATTTGGTGCAAGGTTATCTTTAAAAGATAGAGAGAGGAAGTAAACTATACTCTCTCTTTCTAAAAGTAACCTCTCGCTTCCTAAAAATCAATGTAGACAAAACCAAACTCATCATCTTTTCTCCATCTTGCGTATCTCCCCTACCCGACCTATCTATTATGGTAAACGGCATCACGCTCTCTCCCACACCTGAAATCCGCTGCCTCAGAGTAACTTTCGACTCTGCCCTGTCCACCAAACCGCACGTCCAAACTCTTACCAACTCCTGTCGCCTCCAACTCAAAAATATTTCCAGAATCCGTCCCGCCTTCAATCTACTAAAGCTCTTGTGCATGTCCTCACCATCTCCCGCCTCGATTACTGCAACACCCTCCTCTGTGGCCTCCCCGCTAACTCTCTTGCACCATTCCAGTCTGTCCTCAACTCTGCTGCTCGAGTAATTCACCTCTCTCCTCGCTACTCCCTTGTTTCTTCCCTCTGCAAATCCCTCAACTGGCTCCCAATACCCCAATGAATCCTGTTCAAACTACTAACACTGACCTACAAAGCCATCCATAACCTGTCCCCTCCCTATATATCAGGAACTAATCTCCCAATATCTTCCCTCACGTAATTTTCGATCCTCCCAAGACCTCCTAGTCTCCTCCACACTTATTCGTTACTCACACAACCACCTCCAAGATTTCTCCCAAATATCCCCCATCCTCTGGAATTCCACGCCTCAACACGTCAGAATATCCACCACCCTCGGATCCTTCAAACGGAACAGGAAAACCCATCTCTTCAGGAAAGCTTACAGCCTGCAGTAACCATTCTGCCTCCTCACGACCACCCGAGCTGCCGCCTCAACACCACCAGAGCTGCTGCACCCCCGACCTTCTGTCTCTTCCCCATTATCCCGTAGAATGTAAGTCCGCAAGACAAGGTCATCTCCCCTCTGTACCAGTCTGTCATTGTAAATTTGTTTACTGTAAACAATATCTATAACTTTGTATGTAACCCCTTCTCATGTACAGCACCATGGAATTAATGATGCTATATAAATAATAATAATAATAATACTTATATTTGTTGCTGGGATTGATAAAGCCTGTGCATTCTGCTTTTCTGTTCTACCTTTCTACCTATGTATACTTTCTCGGTTATGCAAGACGACTCTCTTTAGAGAAAGACAATACCAACCCTATAAAGGGCTTTGCCAAATGACTTTGGATAGGAAGCCAAACCAAAATCTCCATGTGCAGACAAGTGTTTAAGTGTGTTTGCCCCTCATCACTGCAAAACATGAGTGCATGGGCGGTAGACGTCTAAATCTTTTTTGATACACAATGGACACTTCAGATGCCAATCTTATAATGCAAATTATAAGATTTTAATTGAAAATTAAAATTTATTTATAGCAGTATTACCTGAGCATCGCTCCAAATCCTTTTTTCTTGGCTTTCTTCTCTTGTTCTTCACTTTCGTCTTTCTTTTTCTTATCCTTTACTTTTGACTTGTCCTTTTCTTTCTTCTTATCCTTTTTCTTGTCTTTCTTTGCTTTCTCAGCATCATCTACCTCTGAATACCCCAGTGACGTTGGCTCACTGTATGGAGTCTCTCTATCAGAGTGGGAACTAACATCAGAAAGGCCATCTGCTGATAAAAGTAGAACATCAATAAGGTGGAGCATGTTCAGGACAATTCAATAAAATCACCAAGCATTTAAGCATGAAGTTTACACTGGCAGCGGTGCATCTCTATAGATGGTAAATGGACCAACACATATGCTGTATGTCGTATAGTGACTAAAAGCCCTCATTAACTAGGACATGATTGTATCACAAAAAAGGTTAGAAGAAAAAAAGCAAAAATCTTTCTCATATTCATCAATATGTACTATAATTCTACAAATGTCTTCAGTACAATCAATATAGCAAAGAAAATGTAAATATTCCAGATGGTGTCCCTTCTAAAAGTAACAGATACTATGCATAAAGAAAAATATATATTTATTATACAAAGGGTATAAAAATTATTTAGACCCCTTTACATTTTTCACTCTTTGTTTCATTGCAGCCATTTGGTAAATTCAAAAAAGTTCATATTTTTCTCATTAATGTACACTCTGCTCCCATCTGGATTGAAACCCCCCCCCCCAGAAATGTAGACATTTTTTTAAAAAAAGAAAAACTGAAATATCACATGGTCATAAGTATTCATACCCTTTGCTCAGTGACTTATATTTAACCCCTTCATGACCCAGCCTATTTTGACCTTAATGACCTGGCCATTTTTTGCAATTCTGACCAGTGTCCCTTTATGAGGTAATAACTCAGGAACGCTTCAACGGATCCTAGCGATTCTGAGACTGCTTTTTTGTGACATAGTGGGCGTCATGTTAGTAGTAAATTTAGGTCAATAATTTTTGCGTTTATTTGTGAAAAAAATCGGAAATTTGACGAAAATTTGGAAAATTTCACAATTTTCAAATTTTGAATTTTTAATCTGTTAAACCAGAGAGTTATGTGACACAAACTAGTTAATAAATAACATTACCCTCATGTCTACTTTACATCAGCACAATTTTGGAAACAATTTTTTTTTCCTAGGAAGTTATAAGGGTTAAAATTTGACCAGCGATTTCTCATTTTTACAACAAAATTTACAAAACCATTTTTTTAGGAACCATCTCACATTTGAAGTTAGTTTGAGGGGTCTATATGGCTGAAAATACCCAAAAGTGATGACATTCTAAAAACTGCACCCCTCAAGGTGCACAAATCCACATTCAAGAAGTTTATTAACCCTTCAGGTGCTTCACAGCAGCAGAAGCAACATGGAAGGAAAAAATGAACATTTAACTTTTTAGTAACAAAAATGATCTTTTAGCATTTTTTTTATTTTATTTTCCCAACGGTAAAAGGAGAAACTGGACCCCAAAAGTTATTGTACAATTTGTCCTGAGTACGCCGATACCCAATATGTGGGGGGGGGGGGGGGAAACCACTTATTGGGTGCACGACAGGGCTCAGAAGGGAAGGAGCGCCATTTTACTTTTTGAATGAAAAATTTGCTCCAATCGTTAGCGGACACCATGTCGCATTTGGAGAGCCCCTGTGTGCGTAAACATTGGAGCTCCCCCACAAGTGACCCCATTTTGGAAGCTAGACCCCCCAAGGAACTTATCTAGATGTGCGAGGAGCACTTTGAATCCCCAAATGCTTCACAGGTTATAACGCAGAGCCGTGAAAATAAAAAAAAAATCATTATTCTTTCCACAAAAATTATATTTTGGCCCGCAATTTTTTATTTTCACAAGGGTAATAGGAGAAATTGGACCCCAAATGTTGTTGTCCAGTTTGTCCTGAGTACGCCAATACCCCATATGTGGGGGTAAACCACTATTTGGGCACATGCCAGGGCTCGGAAGGGAAGTAGCAACGTTTTGGAATGCAGACTTTGATGGAATAGTCTGCAGGTGTCATGTTACGTTTGCAGAGCCCCTGATGTGCCTAAACAGTAGAACCCCCCACAGGTGACCCCATTTTGGAAACTAGACCCCCAACAAACTTATCTAGATGTGTAGTGAGCACTTTGAACCCCCAAGTGCTTCACAGAAGTTTATAACGCAGAGCCGTGAAAATAATAACTCACTTTTCTTTCCTCAAAAATTATTTTTAGCAAGCAATTTTTTATTTTCACAAGGGTAACAGGATAAATTGGACTCCAAAACTTGTTGTCCAGATTGTGCTGAGTACACTGATACCCCTCATGTGGGGGGAACCACTGTTTGGGCGCATGTCAGGGCTCGGAAGGGAAGTAGTGACGTTTTGAAATGCAGACTTTGATGGAATGGTCTGCGGGGGTCATGTTGCTTTTGCAGAGCCACTGATGTGCCTAAACAGTAGAAACCCCCCACAAGTGACCCCATTTTGGAAACTAGACCCCCAACGAACTTATCTAGATGTGTGGTGAGCACATCGAACCCCCAAGTGCTTCACAGAAATTTATAACGCAGAGCCATGAAAATAAAAAATCATTTTTTTTTTCACAAAAAAAAAGTTTTTAGCCCTTATTTTTTTATTTTCCCAAGGGTAACAGGAGAAATTAGACTCCAAAAGTTGTTGTGCAATTTTTCATGAGTACGCTGATACCACATATGTTTGGGTAAACCACTGTTTGGGTGCATGTTGGGGCTCGGAAGGGAGGGAGCGCACCATTTGACTTTATGAACGCAAGATTGGCTGGAATCAATGGTGGTGCCATGTCGCGTTTGGAGACCCCTGATGTGCCTAAACAGTATAAACCCCCCAATTCTAACTCCAACACTAACCGCAACACACCCCTACCCCAATCCCAACTCTAGCCATAACCCTAATCACAACCCTAAACCCAACACACCCCTAAACACAGCCATAACCCCAACACACCCCTAACCCTAATCCCAAACATAACCCTATCCACAAGCCTACCCCTAACCCCAACACACCCCTAACCCTAATCTTAACCCTATTTCCAAACCTAACCCTAATTCCAACCCTAACCCTAAGGCAATGTGCCCACGGTGCGGATTCGTGTGAGGATTTTTCCGCACAGTTTTTGAAAAATCCGCAGGTAAAACACACTGTTTTACCTGCAGATTTACCACTGGTTTACAGTGTTTTTTTGTGTTGATTTCACCTGCAGATTCCTATAGAGGAACAGGTGTAAAACGCTGCGGAATCCACACAAAGAATTGAGATGCTGCGGAAAATACAACACAGCATTTCCACGCTGTATTTTATGCACCATGGGCACAGCAGATTTGGTTTTCCATAGGTTTACATGGTACTGTAAACGTGATAAAAAAGTGCTACGAATTTCGCTGCGGCCAATCCGCTGCAGATCCACAGCCAAATCCACACCGTGTGCACGTAGGCTAATTCTAACCCTAATTCTAATCCTAATTGCAACCCTGACCCTAATTCTAACCCTAATTGCAACCCTAACCCTAATTGCAATCCTAACCCTAGTTCTAACCCTAATTCTAACCCTAACCCTAGTTCTAACCCTAATTCTAACCCTAGTTCTAACCCTAATTCTAACCCTAACCCTAGTTCTAACCCTAACCCTAGTTCTCACCCTAACCCGAGTGGAAAAATAAAAGTAAATACATTTTCTTTATTTTATTATGTTCCCTACCTATGGGGGTGAGAAAGGCGGTATTTATTTATTATTTTTTTATTTTAATCTCTGTGATAGAACCTGTCACAGCGATCAAAATGTAGCTGGAACAAATCTGCTGGCCGGCAGATTCGGCAGGGGGCACTGCGCATGCACCCACCATTTTGGAAGATGGCAGCACCCATGAAGACGGACGGACACCGGAGCTCGGTAAGTATGCGGGGGTGGTATCGGACAGTGGGGGTGAGATTGGACTGTGGGGGGAGCGGACAGGAGGACAGAGGGGAGCGGAGGACAGCAGATGACAGGATGGAGGGGAGGAGATCGGTGGCGGTGGGGCAGATTGCGGTTTCTAGCCATGGCCGATGATATTGCAGCAACGGCCATGGCTGGATTGTAATATTTCAAAAAATCCAAAACAAACAAGGATACCTAAAAAATAACCTTTATTATAGATCCCTAAAAAATACTCTTTCCATAAATGACAAACAAAATACTAACAAACATATAATTATGTACCTATAGGGCCCTAGGAAGAGTCTGCACTGAGACCTACCTATCAGTGGAGGTTGGCACCCTAAGTTTCTGCGGTTGGCGCCCCCACTCCGCGTCAACTAACCCTAGGAAATCCCTGGAGGACCCTAAATAGGGAACCCTAAAAAAGACCTAGCAGATCCCTAACGGAAGACCTACCTAGCAGTGGGGGTTGGCACCCTAATGTGAAGCGGTAGGCGCCCCCACTCAACGTCGACTGACCCTAGAAGCCCTAAACTGTCCCTAATAGGAATAGAATAAAGAGAATGTCCCACAAACAAACCCAAACACCCCAAAAAGAAGAAAAAATAATAAATAAAAATAAATCAAAAAAGCAGAGAGATATAATAATCAAAAATATATAAAGGATCTGATGCATTGCTTGGATATACGTCTATTTGATATAATAGACAGTTATGTCTATAGTAATAACCATAAGTAACAAAGAATTCACAAAAATGGGGTGAATGAAAAAATATTAGTATTGTCCATATTTGATATAAACATGCGATCCTTATCTGGCTAAAGGAGTAGAGAAATATTTGAGATGTATAGTCAAATGCTATGGTATACAAACATGGTCACCCGCTATACAAAAAGTCAACCATATAGTACACTATCATCAGAAACCTCAATTAAGCAGCAAAATACAGCAGCTAGAAAATCAGATATATAACTCCTAAAGCCCAAACAAAGAAGCATCAATGCTTAATAAAGATTGCCCGTAGTCACATTTGAAACAATATTTAACACTAAGTCGCACCAAATTTGCGTATGCTGTTTTTATAATAGCAATATATATCTCACAAGAGCAAGTGTTATTGTTTCAATATGTGTTACAAAGTGACAGATGTCGTCACAACCCACCACAAAACCTCCATAGGTTGCGTATGCTCTTATTTATAATAGCAATATATATCTCACAAGAGCAGATGTTACTGTTTCAATATGAGTTTCAAAGTGACAGATATCGTCACAGCCCACCACAAAACCTCCATAGGTGCACCAAATGATGGGGCAGGACACAATAATCCCCCTCACAAAAAGCACAACAGAGAGCGATCAATACTCATCTGGAAGCCCGTAGTAGATATGGGGTGATGTTGGATAGATACAAGTAGCCCGGGTCCGTGGTGGGTATACGGTTTCTTCAGATGAATCCGGACATCTAATTAAGCAGACAACAGCAGTCTCCCCGACCAGTGCCCGACGCGTTTCCCCCCCATGTGGATGGAACGGGGGTTCATCAGGGGTATTGTAGCCGCAAGCAAGAAAAAAGATGAATGCTTTTTTTCTTGCTTGCGGCTACAATACCCCTGATGAACCCCCGTTCCATCCACATGGGGGGGAAACGCGTCGGGCACTGGTCGGGGAGACTGCTGTTGTCTGCTTAATTAGATGTCCGGATTCATCTGAAGAAACCGTATACCCACCACGGACCCGGGCTACTTGTATCTATCCAACATCACCCCATATCTACTACGGGCTTCCAGATGAGTATTGATCGCTCTCTGTTGTGCTTTTTGTGAGGGGGATTATTGTGTCCTGCCCCATCATTTGGTGCACCTATGGAGGTTTTGTGGTGGGCTGTGACGATATCTGTCACTTTGAAACTCATATTGAAACAGTAACATCTGCTCTTGTGAGATATATATTGCTATTATAAATAAGAGCATACGCAACCTATGGAGGTTTTGTGGTGGGTTGTGACGACATCTGTCACTTTGTAACACATATTGAAACAATAACACTTGCTCTTGTGAGATATATATTGCTATTATAAAAACAGCATACGCAAATTTGGTGCGACTTAGTGTTAAATATTGTTTCAAATGTGACTACGGGCAATCTTTATTAAGCATTGATGCTTCTTTGTTTGGGCTTTAGGAGTTATATATCTGATTTTCTAGCTGCTGTATTTTGCTGCTTAATTGAGGTTTCTGATGATAGTGTACTATATGGTTGACTTTTTGTATAGCGGGTGACCATGTTTGTATACCATAGCATTTGACTATACACCTCAAATATTTCTCTACTCCTTTAGCCAGATAAGGATCGCATGTTTATATCAAATATGGACAATACTAATATTTTTTCATTCACCCCATTTTTGTGAATTCTTTGTTACTTATGGTTATTACTATAGACATAACTGTCTATTATATCAAATAGACGTATATCCAAGCAATGCATCAGATCCTTTATATATTTTTGATTATTATATCTCTCTGCTTTTTTGTTTTATTTTTATTTATTATTTTTTCTTCTTTTTGGGGTGTTTGGGTTTGTTTGTGGGACATTCTCTTTATTCTATTCCTATTAGGGACAGTTTAGGGCTTCTAGGGTCAGTCGACGTTGAGTGGGGGCGCCTACCGCTTCACATTAGGGTGCCAACCCCCACTGCTAGGTAGGTCTTCCGTTAGGGATCTGCTAGGTCTTTTTTAGGGTTCCCTATTTAGGGTCCTCCAGGGATTTCGTAGGGTTAGTTGACGCGGAGTGGGGGCGCCAACCGCAGAAACTTAGGGTGCCAACCTCCACTGATAGGTAGGTCTCAGTGCAGACTCTTCCTAGGGCCCTATAGGTACATAATTATATGTTTGTTAGTATTTTGTTTGTCATTTATGGAAAGAGTATTTTTTAGGGATCTATAATAAAGGTTATTTTTTAGGTATCCTTGTTTGTTTTGGTTTTTTTGAGTTGGTCTAGGATTCCACATATATTTGGACTTAGGTTGTTTTATTGTAATATTTCACCAATTTTATTACGATCGCTCTGATTGAAAGTGAAACGTCACTTTCAACAGCCAATCAGAGTGATTGTAGCCATGGGGGGCGAAGCCACCCCCCTGGGCTCAAGTACCACTACCCCTGTCCCTGCAAGTTGGGTGAAATTATAGTTAACCCTGTCATATGACCTGCAGGAGCGCAATCCGACCATGGCGCATATGCTGCATCACAGGTCGGATTGGCACAGGTTTTCATGACGCATACGCTGTGTCAAAGGTCGGGAAGGGGTTAAGTCGCATGCTGTTCATTTCCTTGTGATCATCCTTGAGATGGTTCTACTCATTCATTGTAATCCAGCTGTGTTAAATTAAATTGATAGGACTTGATTTGAAAAGGCCCACACCTGTGTATATATAAGACCTCACAGCTCACAGTGCATGTCAGACCAAATGCTAATCATGAGGTCAGAGGAACTGGCCAAGGAGCACAGAGACAGAATTCTGGCAAGGCACAGATCTGGCCAAGGTTACAACAGAATTTCTGCAGTACTCAAGGTTCCTAAGAGCACAGTGGCCTTCACAATCATTAAATGGAAGAAGTTTGTGACTACCAGAAGTCTTCCTAGACCTGTCCATCTAAAGTTTTCTAAAAAAAAAAACATGAATGACTCCCAGACTATGAGAAATAAGATTCTGTGGTCTGATGTAAGGAAGATAGAACTTTTTGGTGATAATTCTAATCGGTATGTGCAGAGAAAACCAGACACTGCTCATCACCTATCGAATACATTCCCAACAGTAAAACATGGTGGCGGCAGCATCATGCTATGGGGGTGTTTTTCAGCTGTAGGGACAGGATGACTGGTTGCAATTGAAGGAAACATGAATGTGGCCAAGTACAGAGATATCCTGGATGAAAACCTCTTCCAGAGTGCTCTGGACCTCAGACTTGGCTGAAGGTTCACCTTCCAACAAGACAATGACCCTAAGCACACAGCTAAAATAACAAAGGAGTGGCTTCAGAACAACTCGGTGACCATTCTTGACTGGCCCACCCAGAGCCCTGACCTAAACCTAATTGAGCATCTCTGGAAAGGCCTGAAAATGGCTGTCCACCAACGTTCACCTTCCAACCTGACGGAACTGAAGAGGATCTGCAAGGAAGAATGGCAGAGGATCCCCAAATCCAGGTGTGAAAAACTTGCATAATTTCCAAGAAGACTCATGGCTGTACTAGCTCAAAAGGTGCTTCTACTCAATACTGAGCAAAGGGTCTGAATACTTATGACCATGTGATATTTCAGTTTTTCTTTTTTTTTAAATTTGCAAACATTTCTACATTTCTGTTTTTTCATTCAAGAAGGGGTTCAGAGTGTATATTAATGAGAAAAAAATGAACTTTTCATAATTTACCAAATGGCTGCAATGAAACAGTGTGAAAAATTTAAAGGGGTCTGAATACTTTTCGTACTCACTGTATGTACACACACACACACACACACACACACACACACACTGAGATGTAAAAGTTTGGGCATCCCTGGACAAAATTACTGTTATTGTGAACTGTTAAGCAAATTGAAGATTAAATTATCTCTAAAAGGCCTAAAGTTAAATATGACACATTTCCTTTGTATATTTTAGGCAAATAATTTATGGTCTTTAAAAAAAAAAATACAAACAGGAAAATGAGCAGAAGCAAAGTTAGGGCACCCTTGGAGATTTGTGAGCTCACATAAGGTTTCAGACCTTACTTAGCCTGTCAGAGTTATGGCTTGTTCACAATCATCATGAGGAAAGGCCAGGTGATGCAAATTTCCCAGTTAAAAACCCAGCCTCCTCTAGCCGTGTGCCAAAAACAGCAGTCATGGGTTTTTCTAATCAGCACTGTAAAAATGAAAATGTTGGAGGCCCACACAGCAAGAGAAGGCTACAAGAAGATAGCAAAGACGTTTCAAGTTGCCCTTTCCACAGTTTGAAATGTAATTAAGAAATAGCAGGTAACAGGAACAGTGGAGGTCAATATAAGGTCTGGGAACAATTTCAGTGAGGGTGCTCGTAGGATTGCTAGAGAGGCAAATCAGAACCACTGCTTGACTGCAAAAGATGTTCAGAAATATTTAGCAGACTCTGGAGTTGTGTTACATTGTTCTACTGTTCAGAGATACCTGCACAAATATGGCCTTCACAGAAAAGTCATTAGAAGAAAACATCTCCTGCATCCTCACCATAAAACTCAGAGTCAGAACTATGCAGAAGAACATCTAAACAAGCCTGATACATCCTGGAAACAAGTCCTGTGGGCGGATGAGGTTAAAATGGCCACAATGATCAGAGGTATGTGTGGACAAAAAAGGTAACAAAATTTCAGGAAAAGAACATCTCGTCAATCAACAAGAATGGGGGTGGCGCAATCTTGCTTTGAGGTTGCTTTCTAACCAATGCACCAGGATCATTTCAGAGGTAGAGGGAAGAATGAATGCAATGACATTTCAACAAATTATTGATGCAAACATAACACCATCCGGAAAAAAAAACTGAAGTTGAAAAGAGGATGGCTTCTACAAATGGTTAGTGATCCTAAAGACACATCAATAGACTACCTCAAAAAGTGCAAGCTGAAAGTTTTACAATGGCCCTCACTATCCCGTGATCTTAACATCATTAACAATCTGAGGCTAGACCTCAAAATAGCAGTGCATGCAAGAAGACCCAGGAATCTGACCGAACTGGAAGAATTTCACAAGGAAAAATGGATGAAAATCCCTCAAACAAGAATTGAAAGACTCTTGGCTGCCTAAAAAAAGGATTTACAAGCTTTCAAGAGGGGCTACTACTAGGTACTAACCAAGCAGGGTGACCAAACTTTTGTATCAGCCCATTTTCCGTTTTGTAATTTTTAAAAAGAAAAAAAATAAGTGACCACTGCAAAGTGTTGTTTGTCTGATTTGTCTCTTTATATGTATTTTCTTTAGTAAAATTTAAATTGTTCTTATATTCTTTAAACTTCTGACAACATGTCGCCGAATTTCCAAGCAATAATTTTTGTATTCTTTTTCTGACAAAGGAAAATGGTCAAAAAAAAAAAAGAAACAGTGGTTTCAGACCTCAAATAATGCAAAGAAAACAAGTTCATAATCATTTAGAAACAACAATACTAATGTTTTAACTCAGGAAGAGTTCATAAATAAATATTTTGTGGAATAACCATAATTTTTAATCCCAGCTTTCATGCGTCTTGGCATGCTTTCCACTAGTCTTTCACACTGCTTCTGGTACAAAATGTAAGCAGTTCTTTGTTTCATGGCTTGTGACTGTACATCATACTCTTGATTACATTCCAGAAGTCTTCAATGGAGTTCATGCCTGGAAATTGGGCAGCCCATGACAGGGTTTTGGTGTGGCGGTGTCTGAATTTTTTCCAGAGCTGTATATATACATACATATACAGTGCAGACATCTAAAGATTTTTCTGTATTTTCCTGACTATGAAAATTGTAAATTCACACTGAAGGCATCAAAACTATAAATTAACACATTATATATTTAACAAAAAAGTGTGAAACAACTGAAAATATGTATTATATTCTAGGTTCTTCAAAGTAGCCACCTTTTGCTTTGATGACTGCTTTGCACACTCTTGGCATTCTCTTGATGAGCTTCAAGAGGTAGTCACCGGGAATGGTTTTCACTTCACAGGTGTGCCCTGTCAGGTTTAATAAGTGGGATTTCTTGCATTATAAATGGGTTTGGGACCATCAGTTATGTTGTGCAGAAGTCCGGAGGATACACAGTTGATAATCCTACTGAATAGACTGTTAGAATTTGTATTATGGCAAGAAAAAAGCAGCTAAGTAAAGAAAAACGAGTGGCCATCATTACTTTAAGAAATGAAGGTCAGTCAATCTGAAAAATTGGGAAAACTTTGAAAGTGTCCCCAAGTGCAGTGGCAAAAACCATCAAGCGCTACAAAGAAACTGGCTCACATGAGGACCACCCCAGGAAAGGAAGACCAAGAGTCACCTCTGCTTCTGAGGATAAATTTATCTGAGTCATCAGCCTCAGAAATCGCAGGTTAACAGCAGCT
Source organism: Ranitomeya imitator (assembly GCF_032444005.1). NCBI lineage: Eukaryota > Metazoa > Chordata > Amphibia > Anura > Dendrobatidae > Ranitomeya > Ranitomeya imitator. The sequence goes on along the minus strand of NC_091288.1, from coordinate 95,379,593 downwards.
CAGATAAGAGACCAGGTCAATGCCACAGAGTTCTAGCAGCAGACAGATCTCTACAACAACTTTTAAGAGGAGACTTTGTGCAGCAGGCCTTCATGGTAAAATAGCTGCTAGGAAACCACTGCTAAGGACAGGCAACAAGCAGAAGAGACTTGTTTCGGCTAAAGAACACAAGGAATGGGCATTAGACCAGTGGAAATCTGTGCTTTGGTCTGATGAGTCCAAATTTGAGATCTTTGGTTCCAACCACCGTGTATTTGTGAGATGCAGAAAAAGTGAACGGATGGACTCTACATGCCTGGTTCCCACCGTGAAGCATGGAGGAGGAGATGTGATGGTGTGGGGGTGCTTGTCTGGTGACACTGTTGGGAATTTATTCAAAATTGAAAGCATACTGAACCAGCATGGCTACCACAGCATCTTGCAGCGGCATGCTATTCCATCTAGTTTGCGTTTAGTTGGACAATTATTTATTTTTCAACAGGACAATGACCCCAAACACACTTCCAGGCTGTGTAAGTGCTATTTGACCAAGAAGGAGAGTGTTGGGGTGCTACGCCATTCCTGAACCCAATCAAGATGGTTTGGGGTGAGCTGGACCGCAGAGTGAAGGCAAAAGGGCCAAAAAGTGCTAAGCATCTCTGGGAACTCCTTCAAGATTGTTGGAAGACCATTCCCGGTGACTAAAAAAAAAAAAAACACCTAAACAGCAATGCCCTCACGGCCAGCAGTTGGCATACCTCTAAGCCAAACCAAATAAACCTAGAAAAGTCGCACCAGACACTCAGATAAACCCTAGATCCAACACGGGTCATACAGGGAGAGGTAATGAACCATAAGTCTGGGCATATCAAAGTAGAGGTACAAAAGAAGTATATATCAACGTAATCTTTATTGAAGTATCAAATATACAAAAAATTATTATAGAAAATAACAGTACAAGGACAAAACAGGTAGCGGGGAAGAAGCAGCTAAAATAAAGCCCGGTGACTACCTCTTGAAGCTCATCAAGAGAATGCCAAGAGTGTGCAAAGCAGTCATCAAAGCAAAAGGTGGCTACTTTGAAGAACCTAGAATATAAGACAAATTTTCAGTTGTTTCACACTTTTTTGTTAAGTATATAATTCCACGTGTTGATTCATAGTTTTGATGCCTTCAGTGTGAATGTACAATTTTCATTTTTTTTTTTTTGCCTGAATTACAAAGTAAATGAGTCATATTTAACTTTTGACCAGGGGTGCCTAAACGTTTACCTGCCACTATATGTATATACATATAGAGAGAGAAACGTATAAAAAAAACACAATCAAGGTGAATAATTAAAACAAATGCCAGTAATAATATTAATAACAAATGGCCTCTAAGGAAGTTTAATTACAGTGCTATGTAAGTGTTCAGACCCTTATTACCAAAACATCATCCAATAGCATCAACCGAGAAGGAGCCACATTCCAAACTATAGATTCTGTCGCCAGATCTCACAATAAAATATGAATATATTATTAAATAAATCTCTTAGACTTGATGAGACTGCTGTACTTTCTTTCAAAATCTGGATCAGAATGGCTGTATAATGCTCCAATTAAAATGAACATTATATGTCTCAGTTGTAGCTCAAATCTTTTCATGTTAGGCAAGAAAACTTTATCAAAGGAATATACAACCATTCTTCCATTGAAGTAACTATACCCACCTCATCAGGTCTAAGACATCTATGTAATAATATATGTAGTTAATATTTTGAAATTTGGAGCCAGATCATACAACGTTAAGTCATTAGGGTCTCAGTATTGTAGCAAGAATCTGGAACAATATGGAATATTGAATAAGGCAACAAAGAGACTGATATCACATGCCTTCTATGTTGAACTCAAAACTGTGGATAATTGTTTTCTTGGTTGAGTATTTCATAATCGGTTTTGGATAGTTATGTTTTATCACTTATGATAAATTTCAGTCATCTATGTGTACCTTCTTCACTCTCTGGCCCATCATAAGATTTATCTATTGCAGCCCGAAAGCTTTCATTACAGCCTCTTCCACGAACCATATTTGGTCTAGGTCTATAAAAGGGAAGCTCATTCTTCTTAACCTCTGCCACGGCAGTCTGCAGACTTTCCAGTGAACTCGACTTTTTCAAACCTAACCATGGACCGAGCTCTTTTCCAGGAGTAACTGCAAAAGACATTTTAGAAAAAAAAAAGTTTAACGTTCAACTGTTGTTTTTTTTAATATTTTGCATTTACAAGAATCTAACAATGATTATTTTACTACACACAAAAGTATAATGAAAAATAATGAAAAATACATTTTTATTAAGTTGACAAGCAGCAATTTGTGGATCCTACAGAAACACAAACATAACAGGAGTGTTTTCAAGTTGTTGTGTGAATAGTAAAAATACAATATTCTTCTTTCTCCTTTCTAGATACTAATATTATTATTTAGACCCCAGGTGGAGGGGGTAGAAGGGTAGAGAAAGATGTTATGGCAACAGGGGAGTTACTTCCTAGTGTGTGTTGATTGATATAATGTACAGTAATATTCCTAAGGCTGGTTTAGGTCTAGGTTCTCCTAGAGGCTCTGCCTCAAAGCTGTCCCTGGGAATGGGGGGGGGGGGGTGTCTGTCCACTAGGGAATCCATTACCAGCATAGGGATATAGTTTGCACTACACAGGAAAACATATAGTCAATAAGTGGGATGAGCCCACCAGTTGGGAGGGGTTAGATTAGTTTATAGGGGAAATACTTCCTAGTTTATGGTCAGATAGAGTCAGAGTGGAGGAGAGTGAGGAGTTTAGATCAGTCAGAGGAAGAGTTAGATTATGACGGTGCCAACGGGTTCTAAGGAAACAGAAGTAGCAGAAGCAGAAGGGTTATTTCAGTGCAAGTCTCCTAACAGTACAAAGACACAACCCAAGCTACATGTGGACTCCGGCACACTCTTGGGTCTAGGAATTGTGTCGTATCTCTGTCTCCCTGGTGAGGAAGATGTCAGCTGGGTCACAGTGAAAGGAAAGGATGGTGGGCATCTGGGAAACTTATGTGAGGTAGGAAGCTCTGTACCCCCTTGTAAGACTCATGCTGGTGTGGTAGATGGAGGCAGGTATATCTCGCCCAGGTGTTTGTCCTATGTGAATTAGGCCACTCAGTATCTTCAGGGTGCTAATGGGTTAATGATTGCAGGAATAAAAGATGACCAGCTGGGTGTTTCCTGTGTCTGCCTGGGGCACACAGATTGCCTGCCTGTGTGAGACAAACGTGAGTGAAGAGCTCTGCTCAAGATCTGTATGATGTTAGCTGGGTGGGAGAAGCCCCCCAGTTGTTGAGATAGCAACGTATTTGTTTAGTTAGTGCCGGACAGGCTAGGATTTATTTTTATGTTTTGTTTTTTGTGTTGCTTTCACGTTAATAAATCTGACCTGAGGTCAGCCTGCTCAGAAACCTGCTGTACGCCTCAGATTCAATGCACAAACCACGTGTCCTTTGACCCCAGCAAAGGCGATCCCAGAGTGTTTTGTCACATTGTGGTGGAGAATGCGGGCATACCGTGGCACAGGCGACAGCATGGAAGACGTGGTGAAAGCCTTACTACAGTCCACTGCCGTACAGCAGCAGGCCACTGCCGCACAGCACGAAGCTAATCGCTTGATGGCCGCACAGCTGAAGGAGTTACTGGACATGACGGTTGCAGACCGCCAACTTCTCCAACAGGTGGCACAGCGCCTGGTGAGCATGCCTGACGCTGACCCGGAAGCAGAGTCCAGAAGGATCCATGTGAGTCGATACTGGCAAAAGCTGACTGCAGAAGATGACGTCGAGGCATACCTGACAACGTTTGAGCGGACGGCATTGAGAGAGAAGTGGCCGAAGGCACGATGGGCCGATTTGATTGCCCCGTTTCTCTCCGGCGAGGCCCAAAAAGCTTACCATGATTTGGACCCGGAGGTCGCTCAGGACTTTGAGAAACTGAAAGCTGAGATCCTGGCCCGGCTGGGTGTGACGACGGCTGTCCGTGCACAGAGGGTACATCAGTTGACATACCAGCAAGATAAACCAGCGCGGTCTCAGATGTTCGACCTGATCTACCTGACAAAGAAATGGCTGCAACCCGAGGTACTGACAATACCCGAAATAATCCAGCGGGTTGTCCTGGACAAGTACCTGAGAGTACTACCCCCAGCGCTGAAAAGGTGGGTAAGCCAAGGAAATCCCACGACAGCGGATCAACTTGTGGAGTTGGTCGAGCGTTATTCCGTGGCAGAAGGACTTCCCGACGACACCGCCAAACCCCGGTCTGTGCCTCCTCCTCGTGGAACCGGTAAGACTGTTCCAGGGACCACGGGTGAAGGAAAATCGCTTAAAACTGTGGGGGAGGAGCCCGGGACTGCTCGCACTCCGAGACCAAGAGTATTGGACGGTGGTCTCAGTAGGGGACCTGTTAGGTGTTTCCGCTGCCATGAGAAGGGTCATGTTTCTGCGAACTGTCCTGTTACCGCTGAACCCATGCAGTGCGACGTTATAGACTCTAGAAAACGCATGTCTTTGGTTACACAGCTAGTGAGTGTGAATGCGGGTCAAAATGATACAGTGAAACACCTGTGTGAATTATCTGTTGATGGGAAAAATGTTGTGGCATTACTAGACTCTGGAAGTGTGGTGACTCTTGTGAAAGCTAGTCTAGTGGCACTTCCGTCTGGTCCGTCTGACAAGTTTTCTGTGACGTGTGTGCATGGTGACACCCGCTCGTACTTAACAGCGGTCATATGGGTTTCTACTCCCTATGGGTCAGTGCAGCACAAAGTGGGACTCGTTCCCGCATTGTTACATGATGTAATCCTGGGCAGGGATTTTCCCTATTTCTGGCAGTTGTGGGAGAATCAGTTGCTCCTTCACGGTAGCTGTACCCGTGAATCTTCTCCCATGCCATCTGGAGGTCCCGAGTCCCTAGAGGAGACCCCACAGGAAGATGTTGCTGGGGAGGTTAGTGAATCTAACCTTCAGTACCCCTTCTCCGTCATGGCGGGGGAAACAGAGGAAACTGAGGAACTTCAGCGAGAGGCGGAGGCAGACAGCCATCCGGCACCCTGCCTGCCAGATTTGGGAGTCCAGGTGGATGACTTCCACAGCGAGCAAATGAAAGATCCTACCCTGACTCCGGCTAGGAAAAATGTAAAAATGATAGATGGGGTACCCGTAGAACCTGACACTAGGCTAGCGTACCCGTATATGGTTCTTGAAAATGATTTGCTCTACCAGGTAGAAAAAAAAGGGGAAGACACAGTGCAACGGTTAGTGGTACCCAAACCTTATCGGCGGAAGGTACTGGATTTGGCCCACGGACATATAATGGGGGGACATCTGGGGGTACAGAAAACCACAGAAAGGATATTGCATTGTTTTGTGTGGCCTGGAATACATTGTGATGTGCGTAACTATTGTGAGTCCTGTCCAGAGTGCCAAATCGCGGCCCCTAAATCTCAGTTCCGTAGCCCTTTGGTACCCCTTCCTATCATCGGGGTCCCTTTTGAGAGAATTGGGATGGATTTGGTTGGGCCCCTTCCCCGATCCGCACGTGGGCACCAACATATCCTCATCATCGTGGACTATGCCACTCGTTACCCGGAAGCCGTCCCTTTGCGTAACACAGCTACCAAGACGATCGCCAAGGAATTGGTACAAGTGTTTAGTCGGGTGGGAATTCCAAAACAGATACTCACCGACCAGGGGACTCCCTTTATGTCGAGGGTAATGAAGGAGCTCTGCAGGCTCTTACAAATAGACCCGTTGCGTACGTCTGTCTATCACCCTCAAACAGATGGCCTGGTTGAGCGCTTCAACAAAACCTTAAAACAGATGCTCCGGAAGGCGATAGACAAAGATGGGAAGAACTGGGATTACTTGTTACCCTATTTGCTGTTTGCCATTAGGGAAGTTCCCCAGTCTTCCACAGGGTTTTCGCCTTTCGAACTGTTGTACGCCCGTCGTCCCCGGGGACTGTTGGACGTCGCAAAAGAAACCTGGGAAGGTCAAGTCACTCCCTTTAAAACGGTGATCGACCATGTAACACAAATGCAGGATCGTATTGCCGCTGTCATGCCCATTGTTAGGGACCATATGTTACAGGCCCAGGGAGCCCAGAGGCAAAGTTATGATAGAGGCGCTAAGGTCCGTACATTTGCACCCGGCGATAGGGTGTTGGTCCTAATCCCTACGGTGGATAGTAAATTCCTGGCGAAATGGCAGGGCCCATTTGAGGTCCGAGAAAGAGTTGGTGAAGTGAACTATAAAGTGTACCAGCCGGGTAAGAGAAAACCGGAACAGATTTATCATGTGAATCTGATAAAATCCTGGAAAGACAGCTCTGCCCTAACGGCGGATCTGCCCCGTCCGGTTTGTTCACCTACTGTACCAGAGGTGCAGGTTGCTGAGACTCTCTCAGAACGACAAAAATCTGAGGTTAAGCAATTTTTGTTACAGAACCTCCGAAAAACCTGGCCGGACTAAGTTGGTGAAACATGAGATTGTCACAGAGCCTGGCGTCACTGTTCATGTGAAGCCCTACCGGATTCCGGAAGCCCGCCGTGAAGCCGTCTCCCGGGAAGTGATGGCAATGTTGGACTTAGGAGTCATTGAGGAGTCACACAGCGCCTGGTCCAGTCCAATTGTGTTGATACCTAAACCGGATGGCTCCATCCGGTTTTGTAATGGACTTTAGGAAACTGAATGCAGTTTCTAAATTTGATGCGTACCCTATGCCCCGGGTCGATGAGTTGATCGACCGGCTTGGTAAAGCCCGATACATTACGACCCTGGATTTAACAAAGGGGTACTGGCAGATTCCTCTGGCCGAGGCGGCCAGAGAGAAGACGGCATTTGCTACACCGGAAGGTCTGTTCCAGTATGTCTATATGCCGTTTGGACTTCACGGAGCTCCCGCAACGTTCCAGAGATTGATGGATCGAGTCTTGAGGCCTCACAGACAGTACGCTTCTGCCTACCTGGATGACATCGTAAGTTACAGCATGGACTGGGAAACTCATCTCCAGAAGGTACAAGCGGTGATTGATGACCTGCGAGATGCAGGTTTAACGGCAAACCCCAAGAAATGCCACATCGGGCTTGAAGAAGCCCGATACTTGGGCTACGTGATTGGCCGAGGAGTGGTTAAACCCCAGATCGACAAAATACAGGCAATTCAGGGCTGGCCACAACCAGTGAACAAGAAACAAGTGCAGGCTTTCCTGGGGATTGTCGGCTATTATCGCCGGTTCATACCCAATTTTGCAGCCATGGCTACTCCCTTGACGGATCTTACCAAGGGGAAGGGTTCCGTCATGGTAAAATGGACCTCAGCTGCTGAAGAGGCCTTCCACAGCCTGAAACGGGCTTTGTGCTCTCAGCCCGTACTAGTGACTCCTGATTTCAGCAGCGAGTTTGTGGTACAAACTGATGCCTCTGATACTGGTGTCGGAGCTGTACTTTCCCAGGTGAGGGACGGAGTCGAACACCCGGTCCTCTATCTCAGTCGGAAACTGAATGTACATGAGCAGAGATATGCGGTGGTTGAAAAAGAGTGCCTAGCCATTAAATGGGCTCTCGACTCCCTCAAGTATTACCTGGCTGGTAGGAAGTTTAGGCTGGTCACCGACCATGCCCCTCTCAAGTGGATGCACCTCCACAAGGACCGTAATAGTTGGGTAACCCGGTGGTTCCTTGCCCTGCAGGCTTACTCTTTTACGGTGGAGCACCGACCTGGGGTGCAGATGGGGAACGCCGATGCCCTATCCCGAGTGCACTGTTTCAAAAGTGTTCTTGCTCGACCGGAGTGGTCTGAGCAAGGGGGGGGGGATATGTAAGACTCATGCTGGTGTGGTAGATGGAGGCAGGTATATCTCGCCCAGGTGTTTGTCCTATGTGAATTAGGCCACTCAGTATCTTCAGGGTGCTAATGGGTTAATGATAGCAGGAATAAAAGATGACCAGCTGGGTGTTTCCTGTGTCTGCCTGGGACACACAGATTGCCTGCCTGTGTGAGACAAACGTGAGTGAAGAGCTCTGCTCAAAGATCTGTGTGATGTTAGCTGGGTGGGAGAAGCCCCCCAGTTGTTGAGATAGCAACATATTTGTTTAGTTAGTGCCGGACAGGCTAGGATTTATTTTTATGTTTTGTTTTTTGTGTTGCTTTCACGTTAATAAATCTGACCTGAGGTCAGCCTGCTCAGAAACCTGCTGTACGCCTCAGATTCAATGCACAAACCACGTGTCCTTTGACCCCAGCAAAGGCGATCCCAGAGTGTTTTGTCACACCCTACACAGACACCTTTATATATTAACTAATTTTCACCCACTAGGGCTTTCCAGGTGATGCTGGACACAACAGATCCCCAGCCAGCATCAAAACAATAAAAGAACAAACAAGGACAAAGCAACAGCGAATTAAGCAAAAAAGCTATGCTCACTAGAGTTGAGCGACCTTGACCTTTTTAGAGTCGAGCCGGGTTTCGCGAAACCCGACTATCTCAAAAGTCGGGTCGAGTGAAATCGGCCGATTATGACGTAAAGTCGGGATCGACCGAAACACGAAACCCAATGCAAGTCAATGGGGCAGCATAGTCGGCAGTGAGTGGGGGCCAGGAAAACACCTAGAGTGCCCATTTTAATGTCAAAACCATCCATTCTTCTTAATGAAGCTTGTCAAGCGTAATTTACCTTATAATAATTGGAAGGCATTTGAAATTGGGGGTCATTTGGCTAAAGTTGTGTGGGGTAGGGCTGGTTCAAGTAATTAGTGGGCCCAGGAAATCTGGACCACGTCACGGCAGTGGAGCAGGGAGAGGTAAGTATTTCAACTTTGCAAGTGCTGTGATCCTGAGCAAGCAGGGGGGGCCCACTTGTTGGCATTGGCACTGGCACAGGGCCCCTCAAAGTACAGCGGTGTGTTTGCACGGTGGGGGCGCCTCCCACCGGCAGCAACACTTTTGCGTACTATGAGAGGCCCTGTGCCAGTGACGTCGCCAACTAGTATTCCTCCCCCCACCTGATGAAGGAACCTGCACTTTCATCTGCACCTTCCTCTTTGTCCCCGTGTAAGGTGGTATGGTATGCGGGAAGAGCAACCTGACTTTCAGCAGGGTCACAATGTTGTTGTGTAGCATGCACGGGGAATGTTGCGTTATGGGTCAATGTACCAGCAGACTCCTCTATCACTGGCTGGGCAATGGGCACGATGAAGTGGAAACACAGATATAGGCCCAAAGAATAAAGTGGGCTAAATGCAGTTCAAAATTGGTAACACAGGAATAACCAGGGGGCATTGCAGTGGAGGACAACTGGAATGAGAGGCTGACACAGAGAGTAGGGCCAAATCAGTAAGTAGTCGAAATGCAGTTCAAAATTGGCAACCGTAGTAAACAGGCGGCACAGCTTTGTTCAGTGGAGGAGAACAGCAAGGAGTGGCAGACACCGATAGTAGGCCCCAACCCAACTAGTAGGCCAAATGCAGTCTAACATTAACAACTACTTAACGAGAGCCTGAAAATGGAATTTCAGGACAGGAAACCAGGAGAACAGCAAGGAGTGGCAGACACCGATAGTAGGCCCCAAACCAACTAGTACGCCAAATGCAGTTGTTCCATTTAACCACAATTTAATGAGAGCCGGAATATCGAAGCTCAGGAAAGGCAACCTGGGGAACACCTTGGAGTGTAACACACCCTCTCTCTACACCCCATACCCAATTTGAAGGCCTAATGCAGCGTAGTTTCCAAGAACTACTAAACGAGAGCCGGAAGATCGAAGCTCAGGAAAGGCAACCTGGGGAACACCTTGGAGTGTAACACACCCTCTCTCTACACCCCATACCCAATTTGAAGGCCTAATGCAGTGTAGTTTCCAAGAACTACTAAACGAGAGCCGGAAGATCGAAGCTCAGGAAAGGCAACCTGGGTAACACCTTGGAGTGGAACACACCATCTCTCTACACCCCATACCCAATTTGAAGGCCTAATGCAGCGTAGTTTCCAACAACTACTAAACGAGAGCCGGAAGATCGAAGCTCAGGAAAGGCAACCTGGGGAACACCTTGGAGTGTAACACAACGTCTCTCTACACCACGGAAGGGCTGATTCTTAGGAAGGAAGGCTGTTGGAAATAAGCATTGCGCGTCCGAGGGTGATTATATTCTTATTAGGTATATACTCACCCTCGGACGCGCCCTGCTTCTTTATTTGGAATGAATGTTTATTTGCAATGTGGTGTTGACTTTCTCTATTATTTTGGTAATTAATGATTTTATTATTTTCATTGTTTTGCATCTTCTCGGCAATAATATAAAGAAGACGCGACAGGACAACACTCGGTGGATGCCATATTTGTGTTTTCAATTTAAAAAACCTTTCAGTTAACTACTTGCAGGAGAAAGTAATTGTAGCTGGTGGCCATTTTTAGTACTGTACCAGATTTTAGTTGTGCGTTTGTTTTTAATGTTAAAATGTCTGCATTTGATATCTCACCAGTATTTTCTTTTTTATAAGCAAAATACTTTTTTTTTATTTTATGATGTTGGTTCAAGGGGTACACGGGCAGCAGTAGACAGGTCAGTGGAGGCCTAGTGGAAGGAGGGACCGCAGACAGGCTTCGAAGCCCTAACATAATAAATTGGGCTGCCTGTAGGCAATTTAAAAATGGTTCCAGGGGAACACGGGCAGCAGTAGACAGGTCAGTGGAGGCCTAGAGGAAGGAGGGACCGCAGATGCGCCAATGTTTCCCCCATACCAAATTTGTAGGCCTAATGCAGTGTAGTTTCCAACAACTACTAAACGAGAGCCGGAATATCGAAGCTCAGGAAAGGCAACCTGGGGAACACCTTGGAGTGTAACACACCCTCTCTCTACACCCCATACCCAATTTGAAGGCCTAATGCAGTGTAGTTTCCAAGAACTACTAAACGAGAGCCGGAAGATCGAAGCTCAGGAAAGGCAACCTGGGGAACACCTTGGAGTGTAACACACCCTCTCTCTACACCCCATACCCAATTTGAAGGCCTAATGCAGCGTAGTTTCCAACAACTACTAAACGAGAGCCGGAAGATCGAAGCTCAGGAAAGGCAACCTGGGGAACACCTTGGAGTGTAACACAACGTCTCTCTACACCACGGAAGGGCTGATTCTTAGGAAGGAAGGCTGTTGGAAATAAGCATTGCACGTCCGAGGGTGATTATATTCTTATTAGGTATATACTCACCCTCGGACGCGCCCTGCTTCTTTATTTGGAATGAATGTTTATTTGCAATGTGGTGTTGACTTTCTCTATTATTTTGGTAATTAATGATTTTATTATTTTCATTGTTTTGCATCTTCTCGGCAATAATATAAAGAAGACGCGACAGGACAACACTCGGTGGATGCCATATCTGTGTTTTCAATTTAAAAAACCTTTCAGTTAACTACTTGCAGGAGAAAGTAATTGTAGCTGGTGGCCATTTTTAGTACTGTACCAGATTTTAGTTGTGCGTTTGTTTTTAATGTTAAAATGTCTGCATTTGATATCTCACCAGTATTTTCTTTTTTATAAGCAAAATACTTTTTTTTTATTTTATGATGTTGGTTCAAGGGGTACACGGGCAGCAGTAGACAGGTCAGTGGAGGCCTAGTGGAAGGAGGGACCGCAGACAGGCTTCGAAGCCCTAACATAATAAATTGGGCTGCCTGTAGGCAATTTAAAAATGGTTCCAGGGGAACACGGGCAGCAGTAGACAGGTCAGTGGAGGCCTAGAGGAAGGAGGGACCGCAGATGCGCCAATGTTTCCCCCATACCAAATTTGTAGGCCTAATGCAGTGTAGTTTCCAACAACTACTAAACGAGAGCCGGAATATCGAAGCTCAGGAAAGGCAACCTGGGGAACACCTTGGAGTGTAACACACCCTCTCTCTACACCCCATACCCAATTTGAAGGCCTAATGCAGTGTAGTTTCCAAGAACTACTAAACGAGAGCCGGAAGATCGAAGCTCAGGAAAGGCAACCTGGGGAACACCTTGGAGTGTAACACACCCTCTCTCTACACCCCATACCCAATTTGAAGGCCTAATGCAGCGTAGTTTCCAACAACTACTAAACGAGAGCCGGAAGATCGAAGCTCAGGAAAGGCAGCCTGGGGAACACCTTGGAGTGTAACACACCCTCTCTCTACACCCGATACCCAATTTGAAGGCCTAATGCAGCGTAGTTTCCAACAACTACTAAACGAGAGCCGGAAGATCGAAGCTCAGGAAAGGCAACCTGGGGAACACCTTGGAGTGTAACACAACGTCTCTCTACACCACGGAAGGGCTGATTCTTAGGAAGGAAGGCTGTTGGAAATAAGCATTGCACGTCGGAGGGTGATTATATTCTTATTAGGTATATACTCACCCTCGGACGCGCCCTGCTTCTTTATTTGGAATGAATGTTTATTTGCAATGTGGTGTTGACTTTCTCTATTATTTTGGTAATTAATGATTTTATTATTTTCATTGTTTTGCATCTTCTCGGCAATAATATAAAGAAGACGCGACAGGAAAACACTCGGTGGAAGCCATATCTGTGTTTTCAATTTAAAAAACCTTTCAGTTAACTACTTGCAGGAGAAAGTAATTGTAGCTGGTGGCCATTTTTAGTACTGTACCAGATTTTAGTTGTGTGTTTGTTTTTAATGTTAAAATGTCTGCATTTGATATCTCTCCAGTATTTTCTTTTTTATAAGCAAAATACTTATTTTTATATTTTCTGATGTTGGTTCCAGGGGTACACGGGCAGCAGTGGTGTGGTCAGTGGAGGCCTAGTGGAAGGAGTGACCGCAGACAGGCATCGAAGGCCTAAAATAATAAGACATGGCTGTAGGCAATTTTAAATTGGTTCCAGGGGTACACGGGCAGCAGTGCCCTGGTCAGTGTAGTAGTAGTTGAAAGAATGGACCGCAGACAGGCATCGAAGGCCTAAAATAAAAAAATTGGGCTGGCTGTAGGCAATTTTAAATTGGTTCCAGGGGTACACGGGCAGCAGTGGTGTGGTCAGTAGAGGCCTAGTGGAAGGAGTGACCGCAGACAGGCATCGAAGGCCTAAAATAATAACACATGGCTGTAGGCAATTTTAAATTGGTTCCAGGGGTACACGGGCAGCAGTGGTGTGGTCAGTGGAGGCCTAGTGGAAGGAGTGACCGCAGACAGGCATCGAAGGCCTAAAATAAAAAAATTGGGCTGGCTGTAGGCAATTTTAAATTGATTCCAGGGGTACACGGGCAGCAGTGGTGTGGTCAGTGGAGGCCTAGTGGAAGGAGTGACCGCAGACAGGCATCGAAGGCCTAAAATAATAACACATGGCTGTAGGCAATTTTAAATTGGTTCCAGGGGTACACGGGCAGCAGTGGTGTGGTCAGTGGAGGCCTAGTGGAAGGAGTGACCGCAGACAGGCATCGAAGGCCTAAAATAATAAGACATGGCTGTAGGCAATTTTAAATTGGTTCCAGGGGTACACGGGCAGCAGTGCCCTGGTCAGTGTAGTAGTAGTTGAAAGAATGGACCGCAGACAGGCATCGAAGGCCTAAAATAAAAAAATTGGGCTGGCTGTAGGCAATTTTAAATTGGTTCCAGGGGTACACGGGCAGCAGTGGTGTGGTCAGTAGAGGCCTAGTGGAAGGAGTGACCGCAGACAGGCATCGAAGGCCTAAAATAATAACACATGGCTGTAGGCAATTTTAAATTGGTTCCAGGGGTACACGGGCAGCAGTGCCCTGGTCAGTGTAGTAGTAGTTGAAAGAATGGACCGCAGACAGGCATCGAAGGCCTAAAATAAAAAAATTGGGCTGGCTGTAGGCAATTTTAAATTGGTTCCAGGGGTACACGGGCAGCAGTGGTGTGGTCAGTGGAGGCCTAGTGGAAGGAGTGACCGCAGACAGGCATCGAAGGCCTAAAATAATAACACATGGCTGTAGGCAATTTTAAATTGGTTCCAGGGGTACACGGGCAGCAGTGGTGTGGTCAGTGGAGGCCTAGTGGAAGGAGTGACCGCAGACAGGCATCGAAGGCCTAAAATAAAAAAATTGGGCTGGCTGTAGGTAATTTTAAATTGGTTCCAGGGGTACACGGGCAGCAGTGGTGTGGTCAGTGGAGGCCTAGTGGAAGGAGTGACCGCAGACAGGCATCGAAGGCCTAAAATAATAAGACATGGCTGTAGGCAATTTTAAATTGGTTCCAGGGGTACACGGGCAGCAGTGCCCTGGTCAGTGTAGTAGTAGTTGAAAGAATGGACCGCAGACAGGCATCGAAGGCCTAAAATAAAAAAATTGGGCTGGCTGTAGGCAATTTTAAATTGGTTCCAGGGGTACACGGGCAGCAGTGGTGTGGTCAGTAGAGGCCTAGTGGAAGGAGTGACCGCAGACAGGCATCGAAGGCCTAAAATAATAACACATGGCTGTAGGCAATTTTAAATTGGTTCCAGGGGTACACGGGCAGCAGTGCCCTGGTCAGTGTAGTAGTAGTTGAAAGAATGGACCGCAGACAGGCATCGAAGGCCTAAAATAAAAAAATTGGGCTGGCTGTAGGCAATTTTAAATTGGTTCCAGGGGTACACGGGCAGCAGTGGTGTGGTCAGTGGAGGCCTAGTGGAAGGAGTGACCGCAGACAGGCATCAAAGGCCTAAAATAATAACACATGGCTGTAGGCAATTTTAAATTGGTTCCAGGGGTACACGGGCAGCAGTGGTGTGGTCAGTGGAGGCCTAGTGGAAGGAGTGACTGCAGACAGGCATCGAAGGCCTAAAATAATAAGACATGGCTGTAGGCAATATTAAATTGGTTCCAGGGGTACACGGGCAGCAGTGGTGTGGTCAGTGGAGGCCTAGTGGAATGAGTGACCACAGACAGGCATCAAAGGCCTAACATAACAAAAATGTCAATACAATGGTATTGTCAATGGCAGGCATTGAAGGATGTCAGCGCATAGACTAAACATTGGTGGAGCTGTGAGATAATTTTGCAAGTGGTAGAGCACTGTTTGAGCTGGGGTGGGGGGAAACTGTCTTGTGGCCGGCGGTACAGGCCCAGGGCCCCTCATATTACAACGGTGTGTCTGACATTGGGTGCGCACCACCACCGCCAGAGACACTTTATTGTACTAGGAGGGACCCAGTGGCAGTGCCGTCGACCAAAAGCGGGCTCACCCACCTCTTCAGACAAACTGCACTCTCACGGGTGCTGTCGCCAAGTGTCGATACCACGGCCCCGTGTGCGGAGTTTGGCCATTTAGTGAGGTGTAAACATGTCGTATGCTGGACAATCAGGTGCTGAAAATTACGAGATTGGAAAAGGCATTCAGAATAGTCCACAGGCAAGACCTTTTCATAGGAAAGCTAGGTGTCAGCCGGGCAAGGTGGGGCAAAAGATTTTGAAATCCAGTTGTGGTTCATTTTAATGAAGGTTAGATCATCTACATTTTGGGTAGCCAGACGAGTCCTTTTTTCTGTTAGTATTGAACCTGCAGCACTGAATACTCTTTCTGATAGGACACTAGCTGCCGGGCAAGCAAGCTCCTGCAATGCATATTCTGCCAATTCTGGCCAGGTGTCTAATTTTGATGCCCAGTAATGAAATGGGAATGACGGTTGAGGGAGAACATTGATAAGGGATGAAAAATAGTTTGTAACCATACTGGACAAATGTTGTCTCCTGTCACTTTGAATTGATGCTGCAGTACCTGTCCTGTCTGCGGTCATAGCAAAATCACTCCACAACCTGGTCAGAAAACCCCTCTGGCCAACACCACTTCTGATTTCTGCCCCTCTAACTCCTCTGGTCTGCTGGCCCCTGCAGCTCGTGTGAGAACAATCACGGGCGCTGTGTGCAGGGAATGCCAGAAGCAAACGGTCAACAAGAGTTGATTGTTTGGTTGCTAATATTAGTTCCAAGTTCTCATGTGGCATTATATTTTGCAATTTGCCTTTATAGCGAGGATCAAGGAGGCAGGCCAACCAGTAATCGTCATCATTCATCATTTTAGTTATGCGTGTGTCCCTTTTGAGGATACGTAAGGCATAATCCGCCATGTGGGCCAAAGTTCCAGTTCTCAAATCTGCGGTTGTGCTTGGTTGAGGGGCAGTTTCAGGCAAATCAACGTCACTTGTGTCCCTCAAAAAACCAGAACCCGGCCTTGCCGCGCCACCAATTTCCAGTGGCCCCGGAAAAGCTTCCTCATTAAAAATATAATCATCCCCATCATCCTCCTCGTCCTCCTCCTCCTCTTCGCCCGCTACCTCGTCCTGTACACTGCCCTGGCCAGACAATGGCTGACTGTCATCAAGGCTTTCCTCTTCCTCAGCTGCAGACGCCTGATCCTTTATGTGCGTCAAACTTTGCATCAGCAGACGCATTAGGGGGATGCTCATGCTTATTATGGCGTTGTCTGCACTAACCAGCCGTGTGCATTCCTCAAAACACTGAAGGACTTGACACATGTCTTGAATCTTCGACCACTGCACACCTGACAACTCCATGTCTGCCATCCTACTGCCTGCCCGTGTATGTGTATCCTCCCACAAAAACATAACAGCCCGCCTCTGTTCACACAGTCTCTGAAGCATGTGCAGTGTTGAGTTCCACCTTGTTGCAACGTCTATGATTAGGCGATGCTGGGGAAGGTTCAAAGAACGCTGATAGGTCTGCATACGGCTGGAGTGTACGGGCGAACGGCGGATATGTGAGCAAAGTCCACGCACTTTGAGGAGCAGGTCGGATAACCCCGGATAACTTTTCAGGAAGCACTGCACCACCAGGTTTAAGGTGTGAGCCAGGCAAGGAATGTGTTTCAGTTGGGAAAGGGAGATGGCAGCCATGAAATTCCTTCCGTTATCACTCACTACCTTGCCTGCCTCAAGATCTACAGTGCCCAGCCACGACTGCGTTTCTTTCTGCAAGAACTCGGACAGAACTTCCGCGGTGTGTCTGTTGTCGCCCAAACACTTCATAGCCAATACAGCCTGCTGAGGTTTGCCAGTAGCTGCCCCATAATGGGAGACCTGGTGTGCAACAGTGGCAGCTGCGGATGGAGTGGTTGTGCGACTGCGGTCTGTGGACGAGCTCTCGCTTCTGCAGGAGGACGAAGAGGAGGAGGAGGGGGTGCGAACGGCTACAGCCAATTGTTTCCTAGACCGTGGGCTAGGCAGAACTGTCCCAAACTTGCTGTCCCCTGTGGACCCTGCATCCACCACATTTACCCAGTGTGCCGTGATGGACACGTAACGTCCCTGGCCATGCCTACTGGTCCATGCATCTGTTGTCAGGTGCACCTTTGTGCTCACAGATTGCCTGAGTGCATGGACGATGCGCTCTTTAACATGCTGGTGGAGGGCTGGGATGGCTTTTCTGGAAAAAAAGTGTCGACTGGGTATCTCGTAGCGTGGTACAGCGTAGTCCATCAGGGCTTTGAAAGCTTCGCTTTCAACTAACCGGTAGGGCATCATCTCTAACGAGATTAGTCTAGCTATGTGTGCGTTCAAACCCTGTGTACGCGGATGCGAGGCTAAGTACTTCCTTTTTCTAACCATAGTCTCATGTAGGGTGAGCTGGACTGGAGAGCTGGAGATCGTGGAACTAGCGGGGGTGCCGGTGGACATGGCAGACTGAGAGACGGTGGGAGATGGTATTGTTGCCACCGGTGCCCTAGATGCAGTGTTTCCTACTACGAAACTGGTGATTCCCTGACCCTGACGGCTTTGGCCTGGCAAAGAAACCTGCACAGATACTGCAGGTGGTGCGGAAAATGGTGGCCCTACACTGCCGGAAGGGATGTTGCGTTGCTGACTAGCTTCATTGGCCGAGGGTGCTACAACCTTAAGGGACGTTTGGTAGTTAGTCCAGGCTTGCAAATGCATGGTGGTTAAATGTCTATGCATGCAACTTGTATTGAGACTTTTCAGATTCTGTCCTCTGCTTAAGGTAGTTGAACATTTTTGACAGATGACTTTGCGCTGATCAATTGGATGTTGTTTAAAAAAATGCCAGACTGCACTCTTTCTAGCATCGGATACCTTTTCAGGCATTGCAGACTGAGCTTTAACCGGATGGCCACGCTGTCCTCCAACAGGTTTTAGCTTTGCCACGCGTTTTGGGCAAGATACGGGCCCGGCAGATGGAACCTGTTGCGATGTTGATGCCTGCTGCGGCCCCTCCTCCTCCGCTTCAGAACTGCTGCCGCCTGCACCCTGTTCCCCCAATGGCTGCCAATCGGGGTCAAGAACTGGGTCATCTATTACCTCTTCTTGTAGCTCGTGTGCAACTTCGTCTGTGTCACCGTGTCGGTCGGTGGTATAGCGTTCGTGATGGGGCAACATAGTCTCATCAGGGTCTGATTCTTGATCAGCACCCTGCGAGGGCAATGTTGTGGTCTGAGTCAAAGGACCAGGATAGTAGTCTGGCTGTGGCTGTGCATCAGTGCACTCCATGTCAGATTCAACTTGTAATGGGCATGGACTGTTAACTGCTTCACTTTCTAAGCCAGGGACGGTATGTGTAAAGAGCTCCATGGAGTAACCCGTTGTGTCGCCTGCTGCATTTTTCTCTGTTGTTGTTTTTGCTGAAGAGGACAAGGAAGCGACTTGTCCCTGACCGTGAACATCCACTAACGACGCGCTGCTTTGACATTTACCAGTTTCACGAGAGGAGGCAAAAGAGCTAGAGGCTGAGTCAGCAAGATAAGCCAAAACTTGCTCTTGCTGCTCCGGCTTTAAAAGCGGTTTTCCTACTCCCAGAAAAGGGAGCGTTCGAGGCCTTGTGTAGCCAGACGACGAACCTGGCTCCACAGCTCCAGACTTAGGTGCAATATTTTTTTTCCCACGACCAGCTGATGCTCCACCACTACCACTACCCTCATTACCAGCTGACAATGAACGCCCCCGGCCACGACCTCTTCCACCAGACTTCCTCATTGTTTTAAAAACGTTACCAAACGAACGGTATTTGTTGCTGTCACACAACTTACACGGTGAGCTATAACTTCAGTATGATTTAGCTACCCCTTTACAGGTGGGTGAGACCACAACGAAAATCAGCCACAATGTTATACACTCTGTTGTTGTTGGCAACAAATGAGATGGCACACACGCAGGACTGTCACTGAAGCGCAAATGTAAATATTTATCTCCCACTGATTTGTGTTTGTTTTTTTTAAAAGGGAGACTTCAGAAAAAAAAAAATAAAAAAAAATTATTTTTTACAGAAGAATTTATAAAACAAATAAAATGAAATGATTGTTTCAGGGAGAATTTAGGAAAAAAAAAAAAAAAAAAAGGCTTTGTAGGGCCCACTGAGTGAGAGAGGACGCAAACAGGAGTCAGGAGTGGCACACAAGCCCAGAGGCCAATATTAATCTCCCACTGATTGATTTAGTGATTTTTTTTGGTAGATTTTGGAACCCAAATCAAGCAAAAAAATTAATAGGCTTTCTATGGCCCACAATTTTGGAGAGAGAGATGGCACACCCAGGAGTCAAGACTGGCACACAAGCAGAAGGGGCAATATGAATCTCCCACAGATTTTTTTTTTTTTTCAGGGAGACTTGAGAGAAAAAAAAATACAAAAAAAATGATTTTTTTCAGGAATAATTTAGAAACCAAAGAAAATAAAAAGATTGTTTCAGGGAGAATTTAGAAAACAAATAAAACAAAAAATAGGCTTTCTAGGGCCCACTGAGTGACAGATGACGCACACAGGAGTCAGGAGTGGCACACAAGCCCAGAGGCCAATATTAATCTCCCACTGATTGATTTAGTGATTTTTTTGGGTAGATTTTGGAACCCAAATCAAGCAAAAAAATTAATAGGCTTTCTATGGCCCACAATTGGGGAGAGAGAGAGAGATGGCACACCCAGGAGTCAAGACTGGCACACAAGCAGAAGGGGCAATATGAATCTCCCACAGATTTTTTTTTTTTTTTTTTCAGGGAGACTTGAGAGAAAAAAAAATACAAAAAAAATGATTTTTTTTCAGGAATAATTTAGAAACCAAAGAAAATAAAATGATTGTTTCAGGGAGAATTTAGAAAACAAATAAAACAAAAAATAGGCTTTCTAGGGCCCACTGAGTGACAGATGACGCACACAGGAGTCAGGAGTGGCACACAAGCCCAGAGGCCAATATTAATCTCCCACTGATTGATTTAGTGATTTTTTTTGGTAGATTTTGGAACCCAAATCAAGCAAACAAATTAATAGGCTTTCTATGGCCCACTATTTGTGAGAGAGATGGCACGCTCAGGACTGGCACACAAGCCCAGAGGCCAATATTAATCTCCCACCTTTTTTTTTTTTCCAGGGAAAATTTATAAACCCAATAAAATAATAAAAAAATTGGCTTTCTATGGCCCACTATCTGAGAGAGAGAGAGATGGCACGCTTAGGACTGGCACACAAGCCCAAAGGCCAATATTAATCTCCCACTGATTGATTTAATGATTTTTTCAGGTAGAATTTAGAACCCAAATCAAGCAAAAAAATTAATAGGCTTTCTATGGCCCACTGAGTGAGAGATGGCACACACAGGAGTAAGGAGTGGCACACAAGCCCTGAGGCCAATATTTTTCTCCCACTGATTGATTGATTGATTTTTTCAGGTGGAATTAGGAACCCAAATCAACCAAAAAAATAAATAGGCTTTCTATGGCCCACTATTTGTGAGAGAGATGGCACGCTCAGGACTGGCACACAAGCCCAGAGGCCAATATTAATCTCCCATTTTTTTTTTTCCAGGGAAAATTTATAAACCCAATAAAAAAAATAATAATAAATAGGCTTTCTATGGCCCACTATCTGAGAGAGAGAGATGGCACGCTTAGGACTGGCACACAAGCCCAAAGGCCAATATTAATCTCCCACTGATTGATTGATTGATTTTTTCAGGTAGAATTATGAACCCAAATCAACCAAAAAAATAAATAGGCTTTCTATGGCCCACTATTTGTGAGAGAGATGGCACGCTCAGGACTGGCACACAAGCCCAGAGGCCAATATTAATCTCCCACTTTTTTTTTTTTTCCAGGGAAAATTTATAAACCCAATACAATAATAAAAAAATAGGCTTTCTATGGCCCACTATCTGAGAGAGAGAGAGATGGCACGCTTAGGACTGGCACACAAGCCCAAAGGCCAATATTAATCTCCCACTGATTGGTTTATTGATTTTTTCAGGTAGAATTTAGAACCCAAATCAAGCAAAAAAATTAATAGGCTTTCTATGGCCCACTGAGTGAGAGATGACACAGACAGAGATGGCACTCTAGCAGAAATGTCAATCTTAATCTCCCACAAAAAAAAAAAAAAAAAAGGAACTGTCCTTCAATTACTATCTCCCTGCAGTAATCTCAGCCAGGTATGGCAGCCAGCAATAAGGAGTGGACTGATGCACAAATTAAATAAAAAGTGTGGACAAACAAACAAGATAGCTGTGCAGAAAGGAAGGAACAAGAGGATTTGTGCTTTGAAAAAAGCAGTTGGTTTGCACAGCGGCGTACACACAGCAATGCAGCTATCAGGGAGCCTTCTAGGGCAGCCCAATGAGCTACAGCGCTGAGGAAAAAAAAAAAAAGGAGCTTCCACTGTCCCTGCACACCGAAGGTGGTGTTGGGCAGTGGAAATCGCTACAGCACAAGCGGTTTTGTGGTTAATGGACCCTGCCTAACGCTATCCCTGCTTCTGACGAAGCGGCAGCAACCTCTCCCTAAGCTCAGATCAGCAGCAGTAACATGGCGGTCGGCGGGAACTCCCCTTTATAGCCCCTGTGACGCCACAGACAGCAAGCCAATCACTGCAATGCCCTTCTCTAAGATGGTGGGGACCAGGACCTATGTCATCACGCTGCCCACACTCTGCGTTTACCTTCATTGGCTGAGAAATGGCGCTTTTCGCGTCATTGAAACGCGACTTTGGCGCGAAAGTCGCGTACCGCATGGCCGACCACGCACAGGGGTCGGATCGGGTTTCATGAAACTCGACTTCGCCAAAAGTCGGCGACTTTTGAAAATGTTCGACCCGTTTCGCTCAACCCTAATGCTCACCATTCCCCTGACCTCCTGTACCGAGGGAGCGATGTAAGCCTGCGTATGGTAACATCATCTAAATAAACTTTTTCTGTATACATCAGAGTTAAAAGGGTTTATTATTTATTAAAAGCCTCCTGCCGTAACCAATTGTTTTCATTATTTTGTTTTTTCATCCTCTTCTTCCAAGAGCAATAACTTTAATTTTTCTATCAACATAGCTTTATGAGGGCTTGCTTTTTGCACGATGAGTTGTACTTCTGAATGACTCCATTAATTTTAACACATAATGCTCTGAAAAATGGGGAAAACTTCAAACTGCATTGAAATGGTGAAAATAATGCAATTCCACCTTTTTTTGTTTTTTTATTTTGATTTTTCAGATTGTGGAGCACATGGCCTGGCAACATGATTCTTCCAGTCAGTATGGCAATAATGATACTAAACTTTAATAGTTTTTTCTTTAAAGGGAATCTGTCACCCCATTTTTGGCCTATAAGCTGTGGCCACCGCCATTAGGGGCTTATCTACAGCATTCTGTAATGGTGTAGATAACCCCCTGATGTAACCTGAAAGATAAGAAAAATAGGTTAGATTATACTCACCCAGGGGAGGTCCAGTAAGATGGGAATTGTGGTCCGGGTCCTCCCATCTTCATACGATGACGTCCTCTTCTTTGCTTCCTGTCGCGCTTCCTGTGCAGGCGTACTTTGTCTGCCCTGTTGAGGACAGAGCACAGTACTGCAGTGCGCAGGCGCCGGGAAAGGTCAGAGAGGCCCAATGCCTGCGCACTGCAGTACTTTGCTCTGTCTTCAACAGGGTAGACAAAGTACGCCTGCGCTGGAGCAGCGACAGGATGCAAAGAAGAGGGCATCATCAAATGAAGATGGTAGGCGCTGGACCAGGACCGGGATGCCCATCGGACCGCTCTTCACTGGGAACGCCCCTGGGTGAGCATAATATAACTTGCTTTTCTTATCTTTCAGGGTACATCGGGGGCTTATTTACATCATTATAGAATGCTGTAGATAAGCCCCTGATGGCAGTGGCCGCAGCTTATTGGCCAAAAATGGGGTGACAGATTCCCTTTAAGTGATGGGAAAAAATCTGAAATTTGTAAAATAAATTAATAAATTTGTTTGTGTTGCTATTTTGGGACCCATATGTTTTTATTTTTCCTTTGACGGAACTGTGTGACGGTTTTTTTTTCGAGTGGCAAATTAATATTTCCATTGATACCATTTTGGCGCACATATAATATTTAAATTTCTTTTTATTAGGGAAGTGTGGAAATCGAAAAGCTGCAACTGTGTTTCTGCAACCTTTCTTTACTTTACGATGTTTACAGTATGGGTTAATTAATTTTATATTTTGATAGCGTGAAATTTTACGGCAAATATGGCAAATATAATTTATTTTTATTTTTTACTGAGGGATAAGATGGGGAATATAATTTTTAAAAAAAATCTTTTTATTTTACTATATTTTTTAGTCTCTTTAGGGAATTTGAAGCTGCTATTGTCTGATCACTTGCTGTATATAATTCGATATTACAGTATACTAAAACAAATGTAGAAATCTTTTTTGAACATATATCTGTTTTTGTTCTTTGGACTACTCTGATATTCTAACAGTGTGGCAGTGGTGTTGAACCAGATCACTTAGTGACCAGTTCCATGGTTTACTAAATGTGTGCTGGCAATGCACAAATAAAATGGTTTTATGTTTTTAACCCCTTTATCCCCCAGAGTCTGTTTCCACCTTCATGACCAGGTCAAATTTTACAATTTTGTCCAGTGTCACTTTATGAGGTACTAACTCTGTAACACTTCAGCTGATCCCACTTATTCTGAGACGTTTTAAACCTGGGTTTATTTGTGACACAATCGGAAAGTGGCAAAAATTTTCAAAATGTAGCAATATTCAAAATTTAATTTCTATGCACTTAAATCAGAGAGTTATGTAAAACAAAATAGCTAATAAATAACATTTACCACATGTCTACTTTACATGAGTACAATGTTTGAAACATAATTAAATTTTTTATAGGAAGTTAGAGGGGTTAACATTTGACAAGAAATTTCTCATTTTTTGAACAAGATTTACAAAATCATTTTTTTAGGGACCACATCACATTTGAAGAGACTTTGAGGGGTCTATATTATAGAAGATACGTAAAAGTGACCCCATTTTAAAAACTGCACTCCTCAAGATGCTCAAAACCATATTTAAAATGCTTATTAACCCGTCAGGTGGTTCATCGGAATTAATGGAATGTGGAAGGAAACAACACATATTTTACTTTTTTTCACAAAACGTTTGCTTAGCCCCAATAGTTTTATTTTCATAATGGAAACATGAGAAAATAGCTCCTAAAATGTGTTGTGCAATTTCTCCCGAGCATGCCAATACCCAAAATGTGGGGTTTAAGTACTGTTTGGGTGCAAGGCAGGGCTTGGAAGGGAAGAAGCACCGTTATACTTATCAAACACAAAATTGGTTGAAATCGAAAGCGGGTGCCAGCAGATGCCAGAAATAGAGGGTGAAGAGAATGCCCCTATAATTCATTAACATAGTAACATAGTAACATAGTAACATAATTAGTAAGGCCGAAAAAAGACATTTGTCCATCCAGTTCAGCCTATATTCCATCATAATAAATCCCCAGATCTACGTCCTTCTACAGAACCTAATTGTATGATACAATATTGTTCTGCTCCAGGAAGACATCCAGGCCTCTCTTGAACCCCTCGACTGAGTTCGCCATCACCACCTCCTCATGCAAGCAATTCCAGATTCTCACTGCCCTAACAGTAAAGAATCCTCTTCTATGTTGGTGGAAAAACCTTCTCTCCTACAGACGCAAAGAATGCCCCCTTGTGCCCGTCACCTTCCTTGGTATAAACAGATCCTCAGCGAGATATTTGTATTGTCCCCTTATATACTTATACATGGTTATTAGATCGCCCCTCAGTCGTCTTTTTTCTAGACTAAATAATCCTAATTTCGCTAATCTATCTGGGTATTGTAGTTCTCCCATCCCCTTTATTAATTTTGTTGCCCTCCTTTGTACTCTCTCTAGTTCCATTATATCCTTCCTGAGCACCGGTGCCCAAAACTGGACACAGTACTCCATGTGCGGTCTAACTAGGGATTTGTACAGAGGCAGTATAATGCTCTCATCATGTGTATCCAGACCTCTTTTAATGCACCCCATGATCCTGTTTTTTATACGTTTAAAGTGAGCTGTACATAGAAGCTTGGAAGCTCTTAATAGGACTTTCAAGGCCAGGCTAAAGCCACTTCAATTAAGGAATCCCAGTGAAAATCTGAACTTAAATATTTTACTCCTATATATGGTTTTATAGACTTATGCATGGGTACATGGATTATGTCCACAGAGTGGTTACTGTCAGTGGAGCAAGCTGGCAAAGGAGTGTCGCCTAGTCAGATCTTAACTAGAGAGGACAGACTGCTGGAGGGTTTACATAGGTTGTGGCTCCACTCAAAGCTCTCAGCAGAGAGTTTATGAATAGAGTGAACAGAGATGGGCAGACCCTTGGATGTTCAGGTCCGGCGGGTTTGACCAAGAAGTAAAAAAAAATAAAAGTTTTGATTCGGTACCAAAACAGTACCCGGACCCCATTCACTTGAATAGGGGAATGAACATCCAGTGTTTGCCACGCTATCATGTGCATGACAATGCGCCAAATATTGCTTTTGATAGGTGGTAAAATCATTACCGCTGGTCAGACCGACACGGTTCCAAAGCTGTCAAGCGTGAGTGCTCAGCTGTAATCGGAGGTATAAAGTTTACCTCCAGTCACTGGTGTTTGCTGATGGGGCTACAGCCGACGCCTGCTGCCGCTAATAATAGTGAAAGCAGGCTATGGCTGATAGAAGCATTAATTATCCAGTGCCTGCGCTCTAAATAAATAATTTAAAAAAAAACACTTTTCCTTTTCTTATTTAAAAATAGCAAACACAGTTATACTCACTGAATGCCCATTCCACTGAATCCCTCTTCTCCTGTAATAAAACAAAAATAAAAAAAACAACATCCATCACCTGTCCATCGTTCTGTCCCACGCCGTAATCCATGTCTTGCGATTAATATTTTTCATCCTGGATGGTCCAAAACTGTCTAGGCTGAGAACCATTGATGAATGAGTTGCTGCCAGCACAGTGTCAGTGAGCAGTGGTGACATTATCAAGGTTGCCACAGGTCAATGGGGGTGCATTCCCAGACAGGCCAATGAACTGCATTGACCTCAGCACCGTGAGAAAAAGTCTCATGGTACAGAGGTGAGTTCACCGCATTTTAACGGGAGAATTTCACTGCAGTGAATTTGAACTACAGTGAACTTGTGTGGGGAACCCTCTATTCTTGATAACCAGCCTTGCTAACACTGACAGCTGAGGGTTCCAGCCCACGCTGTGAGTTTTGCCTGGCTGGTTATCAAAAATACAGGGGAAGCCATGCCATCGTTTTTTAATTATTTATTTAGAGTGCAGGCGCCGGCAGATAAATACTACCATCAGCCGCCACCTGCTTTCACTATTGTTAGCGTCAGAAGGCGTCGGTTAATGGGAGCAGTAGTCCCATCAGCCGACACCAGTGACTGGAGGTCTCATTTCACAGCGTAGGAACAGCAGCTGTCTGACCAGCGACAATGATTTTATGGCCACCTATCAACAGAGGGAGTAGGGGTGCGTTCATACATGTATGTAACAATAATTTGTGTTTTTATCAACTGAACATGAACTTAAGCAGTGCCTTATTTGTTCCAGAGTAAAACGCAAGTAAGGATACTTGAGTTTTTTTTAACTTTAGGGAAAGTGACTTCTTTGAATTTTGAAGTTTAAAAATTATACTAATCTAACTTTCAGCGCCTGACTATTTATTTTAAGGTGAAAGAAATAAATAGCCCCAAATTCAGTCTGCTAAAAAGAAAAATGCTAGCAACATTTTTCCTAAATGCATTCAAATCTCATAGTAGAGCAGAAGGGAGACGTGGTTGCTAGGTCACACTTTGCTCCTTTGTTCACTAATTACTATTCCAAGACCTACTATTATTCTGAAATTAGCAGGTGCTGGAATGGTTTCAGAAACTTGATTTGCACAGGACAAGAATATTTTTACTTTATTAGACAGTTCATGAAGCATATCCTGTTTTTATACCTGAATACAGTGAGAAGTCAGTAGCTCAGCAAAGGCCAAATTGATGAAACCTGTCACTGCCAGGTTTATAAAATAAATGTTCCCATAAACATTTATAATTAAATTGCCCATCTTACAACTTTTGACCAACAAACCATCACATTCAAATAACTAAAAGAAAATGTCCTGGAAGAATAGAGATCATCAGAACATGACCAATTGTTTAAACCAGGTTTTTGTGTTATATGTATAGTTTTTGTTTATGTTTTGCCAAATTTTAATGTAAAATAAAACTTGAAAATCTTGCAATTTTAACTCTGGCCACTGGATTTTTTAAAAAAAACTTCCAAATGTTTAGTTCCAATGGTCAGACCCGGATCCTATCGGGACAGGAAACGGGGTCAGATGTGAAATCACCTATTGTGATTGGTGGGGCCTGTGTTATCTACTGTGTATGGAGGTGTTACTCATCATTGTAATCCTGCCTCTGATAATACGCAGCATTGCTAAAAAAGTCTAATAAAAAAGCCACAGTGGCCAGTATGAAAATGGCAAGATTCACAGTTTTTTCTATTATAAAAAAGATTGCAATATGACAAAAAAGGCCAAAAAACACACACAACACAAAAACTTTAAAAACTTAATTTAAAAAATAGATAATTTTCCAATTATAGCATCTTTTTAAAAGGAACCTGTCAGGTCCCCGCTGACCCCAGAACCACCAGCAGCTGTGTTTGCACATGTGCATGCCCTGCCTAACAGTCCCTGTATTACATTACATACATAAGCAGGTCTTTAAAAAGGTATTTCCAAAGTCTGTTTATGATATGTAAATGAGAGCTTTGACTAGTCAATGGTGTGTGATAACAAGACTTACAAGAGGCGGCATCATCGCCGGTGCTATACTTACCTCGCTTATGTGTGCAGCTTATTTCCCTCACTGCATTCATCGTCTGAAGCCGCGTGTTGATGTCACGCCTTCAGAGAGACACACTGCGCATGATCGGAAGGGCAGAAGACTTCCGATCATGCGCAGTGCAGTTCTGAAAACCCAAGTTGTGCTGAATAAAGTTGAAGGAAGCATAACAATCACCACTGTGTCTCTAAACTCTTTTACATTTCTCACATGTGCTCAGTATGAACCTCCTCTCACTTCTGTGAAGAGATAGAGGTGCCAATAGCAGATCTATTATATTTGTTGTTCTCTGACAAATGCCAATCAAGCTGCACAATGCTGGGCTTTTAGCACAAGTATCACTACAGAATAGGGTTGAGTGACTTACTTTTTTAGGGTCGACTCGGGTTTCGCGAAACCCGACTATCTCAAAGTCGAGTCGAGTGAAATCGGCCGATTATGGCGAAAAGTCGGGGATCGACCGAAACACGAAACCCAATGCAAAGTCAATGGAAAATCTATTTTTTTTCTCTCTCTCTCAACAGAAAATCTGGTTTTACACATTGCAAATCGCTACAGTGCACAAGCGAGAAGATGGCGAGAGGCGTCCACGCCCCTAACACCTATGTCATCACTCTGCCTACGCTCCATCATTGGCTGAAAAAATGGCGCCAAACGCGTCATACGAAACGCGACTTTGGCGCGAAGATCGCCGACCGCATGGCCGATCCCACACTAGGATCGGGTCCAGCCAGGCAACCAGCCAGGCAAAACTCACAGCTGGGGCTGGAACCCTCAGCTGTCAGTGTTAGCAAGGCTGGTTATCAAGAATAGAGGGTTCCCCACACAAGTTCACCGTAGTTCAAATTCACTGCAGTGAAATTCTATAGTTAAAATGCGGTGAACTCACCTCTGCACCATGAGACTTTTTCTCATGGTGCTGAGGTCACTGCAGTTCATTGGCCTGTCTGGGAATGCAGCCTCATTGACCTGTGGTAACCTTGATAATGTCACCACTGCTCACTGACACTGTGCTGGCAGCAACTCATTCATCAATGGTTCTCAGCCTAGACAGTTTTGGACCATCCAGGATGAAACCCGACTTTGCCAAAAGTCGGCGACTTTTGAATTTGTCCAATCCGTTTCGCTCAAGCCTACTACAGAACATCAAAACCTCATGCCTGAAACATACAGATCAGTAGTCATCTGATGGTCATTTAGTTGGGATCATTCATTTGCTGGTTTAATGCCCTGTCTTGCTCACCTTGTTATTGGAGCCCATGCCCTAGAATCTGTTGCCTGCTCTTGAAAATGTACTGGGAGAGACAGTAAACCAGAATCAATCTCCATGTGGAGGTCTACACCATCTGAAGTTCATTTTGTTGAGCTCCTCTAAATGCTGGGTTGATGTCATGTCTTGCTCACCTTGCTATTAGGACCCATGTCCAGGTATCTGGCCCATGCTGTTTAAACTGTACTTAGTGACACAGTAAACCTTTTTGAGATGACACATATTGATGTTCCATACTGGAGAAGCTGGACTACCTATGGAACCTAAATGCACTACCGGTATCACCTCATGCTACCATTAGTGACAAGGACAATAAAAAAAAATGCAAAACCAAAGAAAATACAACCAGGAATGATAAGGGGAAAATAACTGTCTGAGGCTACTACCTGCAAAACTATTTTCTTTTTGGGAGGGAATCTTGCTGTTGCTTTCCCAGTGCACCTTTGCGACATTCATTTGCAAAAGAAGATGGTGAATTTTATTCACAATTGCTTATTCTTCTTAACTGCACAGAATGATAGCTGTGAATGTTAAAGGAGTTTTCCACTATCAGGAAACTGTGCCCCAGCTGTACCTAAAACATCAGACTCGGCAGGTAATCCCTCTCCAAGTATTGCACACCAGCTATCTCCGCTGCTCCAGTCTCAGTTTCTTGGCTGCAGTGGTGACATGACATCCACAGGGCTCATAAATGTGCGAGCCAATCACTGAAGTCAGCGACTCTGCACCACATGTACATGAGCCACTGCCAGACTAATAAGGAGACAAATTACAGCTTCCTATTGAAATATACGTGTAGAATATGTAGAAAGAGGGGTTGAGGGGTGAAGTGAAGAGTAAAGAGCAAAGAAAAAAAAAAGAGGGGCACAAACACACAGAACTGTGATGCTGTCTTCAAATAAGTGTTTATCTCATAGCGCTAGATTCACATCTACACTGGTCAGTAATGTTAAATGAAAACGAACACATCTAGCCCATGAACGACAGCACTTCCCAAAACTCACGTCCAAAGATGATATTCTGAATTTTTTTCTTTTTTATTAATTTATAGAAGATACAACGCATTTCGGACACAGTATATATCCTTCTTCAGGTTTCATAAAAACACAATGCAATTTCTATGCAGTGTATCTTCTCCTATCAATTAATAAAAAAGAAAAAAATCAAAATATCATCTTTGGATGTGAGTTTTGGGAAACACTGCCGTTCATGGGCTGGATGTGTTCATTTTTATTTACCTGTCCTGTGTGAGCCTGTGGTTGGATCTTTCACTTGGATTCACACGATGCACCCATCAAAGCCTATTATATATTGTGTTTACGCACTTAGGGCGCCACAGTTTGTCGTTCTTCTCTCCCAAACAGGGTTTTTTTTTGTTTTTTTTTGTTTATTCATATATGGTCAGTAATGTTGAGATGACAAGTAATCTTTCATTAAGAAAATTGCACCAATTTTTAGACTTTCTGTCCTGGATGTGCAACCCCCAGTTCTAACTTTGCTCCAACAATGGCAGAGTGCTTCCTCTCCTCTATACTGGTTGTATGTAATAAAGGGTAAAGGGGGTTGGCTGTAAGATTAGCTATGCCAGCAGCATTCTTCATGACAACTGATATATTAAGCCTGACAGTCAACCCCACCTCAATCACAGCACAAGTCATGTGTTGATTATTTTCAAGGGGAACACTCTTTAAATTTATCTGAATGATCGCATAATAGTTGTTATCGAGACAATCACAAGTAGGCGTTAATCTAGACATCTGGACCAATGTCATAAATAAACTATTACTAAGTTCAATTATGTTCAATTTGTGACACATCTAAATGACTTTTGATGTCGTCTGTATAGCACCAATGGTTATTTAAATATAAAAGAACAATTAGTAAAAAAAAAAGAACATATTTAAAACTTACCACTCCAATTATTTATACCCAAAACAGGACAACAAGACGGGCAGCTTTTGTACTAAATACTATGAATTCAATGTTGTGTCACACTGCACTCAGTCATTCTGAAGTCATGGTAAATAAGCACGCACACAATAATTTGTTAAGCTCACTAATACTGGTTGAGTTTGTACTTGGAACTTACAGGAATGGATAGTTTCAATACTGCATCATTGAATATACAGTAAGTTCATCACCTACTTTCCACTCTAACAAAAATAAAAAAAAAATCAAAGGCTGTCAATATTAATACCAGAGAAATTTGGACACTAGTTTTCGTATAATACAACAAAATTACTATCTGCGATATTATTGTACATGTCATAAGGGAATAATTACCATATTTTGTGCCTCAAATAAAAGGTAAAAAGCACAAAAAAAAACACTCTGTGGATTTCAGTTTTTTTCATTTAATTAAATAAATGATTGCAAGTCATTTTAACCAAGTCATCTAGAATGAAGCTAGGGTTAAATAGTCAGAACATACAAACCTACTATAAAGCCATATTTAGCGGCCTGAACTGTGATGTAGATTCAGCTTAATCATACCTCTATTCTACCACATAGAATGTCTGATTGTTTCTATAAGAATACTACAGACCCTGAGCTACAATACTATAATATATAGAATCAAATGTATCATTAATTCATAGAATTAGGGTGTATTTACCAGCCGAAAATTGTCAAATTTTCTACATTGTTATATTCTGAGAATAGACATAATGTACTAATAAATTCTGTACAGACTTAACGTTACAAGCTTTTATGTTTTTTTTTTTTTTAAATAGGATAATGTTGTCAGTGACAATTATTATTACTAGTATAGCAGCTTTTTTTTTTTTTTTATATTTGGTTGGTATAATTTGAATGGTATAGAAATAAAGCAGAATGAATATGTTATTGACTCCCGAACAAAAAAAATGGAAATAGAAAATCCAAATTTCTAGGATGCTCGTTATTCTCATTAACATTGCAGCTTAAAGGTTTGCCAGGTCCTTTATGGAAAATAAGAACCAGGTTTATTCTCTAAATATGAACATAAAAGATTCTTTTGAATCCCTGAATTTTAGTGGTTTAAAGCCGTTCTGTTATCTGAGAGAATCGAATCACACTATATGGACACTTGGATAAAACTCTGATCAGAGTGTCACTTGCATAATCGCCCTGATTCTCTCAGATGAAAGAATCCATGGCCGTCTGACGATAGCCTCACTCTCCTATACGCCAGCAATCACAGGAAACACTGTGCACGGGAGCATTTGGGAGAGTCAATCCCGCACAGAAGGTTCCAAGGTGGCTGGTAGGCGATCCAGCACCCGTGAATAGATAAAATCAATGTTTATTCCAAAATTGGTAAAAAAATCTTAATCAGTGTATAGAACATAAAGTTATTACACGTTTTGAAACGTTGATCTCTCTGGTTTTTAGTCATAACTAAATACTTATGACTAAGAACCAAGAAGTTCAAAGGTTCGAAAAGCATAATAACACCAACGTCTTAAGGTACCTGTTGTGAATTCTGTGGCAGAGCTCCCTCCTGTGGTCACAAGTGGTACTTCGGCTGATTCTCTCTATGAGCTTCCGTTGGTGGAGGAGAGTGGTACTGCGGCTTCTGAGTTTCCTTCCTCAGGTGATGTGGTGAAGTCGTTAGGTGCTGCTCTATTTAACTCCACCTAGTGCTTTGATCCTGGCCTCCAGTCAATGTTCTAGTATTGGACTTGCTTCCTCCTGGATCGTTCCTGTGGCCTGCTGCTTTGCATAGCTAAGTTCCGCTTTTGTTATTTTGTTTGCTTTTTTTTTCTGTCCAGCTTGCTTATTTGGTTTTTCTTGCTTGCTGGAAGCTCTGGGACGCAGAGGGTGTACCTCCGTGCCGTTAGTCGGTACGGAGGGTCTTTTTGCCCCCTTTGCGTGGTTGTTTGTAGGGTTTTGTGTTGACCGCAAAGTTACCTTTCCTATCCTCGCTCTGTTCAGAAAGTCGGGCCTCACTTTGCTAAATCTATTTCATCTCTACGTTTGTCTTTTCATCTTAACTCACAGTCATTATATGTGGGGGCTGCCTTTTCCTTTGGGGTATTTCTCTGAGGCAAGGTAGGCTTATTTTCTATCTTCAGGCTAGCTAGTTTCTCAGGCTGTGCCAAGTTGCATAGGGAGCGTTAGGCGCAATCCACGGCTGCCTCTAGTGTGGTTGGAGAGGATTAGGGATTCCGGTCAGCAGAGTTCCCACGTCCCAGAGCTCGTTCTATGTTTTTGGGTTATTGTCAGGTCACTGTATGTGCTCTGACTTTTATGTCCATTGTGGTGCTGAATTGCCAAATCATAACAGGTACCTTCACACTCAGCAACTTTACAACGATAACAACAGCGATCCGTGACGTTGCAGTGTCCTGGATAGCGATCTCGTTGTGTTTGACACGCAGCAGCGATCAGGATGCCGCTGTGACATCGCTGGTCGGAGCTAGAAGTCCAGAACTTTATTTGGTCGTCAGGTCGGCGTGTATCGTCATGTTTGACAGCAAAAGCAACGATGCCTGCAATGTTTTTACATGGAGCTAACAACCAGCGAGAACGATAAGTACGTCACTGGATCGCTCCTGCATCGTTCTGGAGTTGCTGTGTTTGACGTCTCTACAGCGACCTAAACAGCGACGCTGCAGTGATCGGCTCGTTGTCTATATCGCTGCAGCGTCGCTGAGTGTGACAGTACCTTTATAGACCTCTCGCCTAATCTTTTTATGGAACATACAGTGATTCATCACACAGTTTTTGCCAGAATTCTGATGTAAAAGTGTTTTGAGATGTCAAAAAAGTGTTGCACAGAAAATGTCCAATTTTTGGCGTTTTCTTTTGTTAACATTAGTCCTGGTTAGCTTTGCTATTTTTTTGAAAATTGGGAAACGCTTAGCTAGGAGGGGAATTGTGTAAGAGTGGATGGCACACACATCATAATTTGCAGCACAAAAGTGGGTTAATACAATAGGAAAGTACTCCGGTCCTTGACAGGAGTACACTTATTGTGGTGGCTCATGGCAGTTGAAAGATGCATCAAATGCATTAGGTGGTGTTAACATATTATGTCAACACACCCTTCATCAAAACTGTCTTATAAAATGCAAGTCTTGATGAATCAAGGCCATAAGGTGCAAAAAATGTCTAACAGATACTATACATTTGGCACAAACAATGGCTCAGTTAGTACTAGTATTCGGCTACGTCTTGCTGAGTGAAAATCTCCCTCATTGTTTTACTTGCAGTATAGAATTATACACTCTTTGCGCATAAACCCTAATAAGAAATATCTATCTACAGTAAGTCCGCCATCCACTACAAAGTACTTGCTCAGCTGAAAGAAGACCATTCTCATCCCCCTGTGACCATATAAAAACTGTATTGAAAATATGTTTAACTTTACGGAAACATTTTGCCAACACGTCACAAAACCAAAACTGTGCTCGTTATTCAATTAAAGCCACAAGTATGGACGTGAGCTTTTAGCAAAATGTCCATAAAATAATAAAGATGATAATGATGGTGGAGTACCATATGAAACATGTGATGGGAATCCCCCTTGTTACCACCTCACAGTCGGCGACTACGGCCCCACGTAATTGTTTCTTGATGCTGTATGTTAGACACAGTGTAGATTGCTTTGCTCTACTGCTCATTCATACAGATGTAGTGGAGAAGAACAGATTGGAAAAACGGCAGATTACAAAACATGTCTCCCAAGAGGACTCTGCCAGTTTTCTAATTGATCGGTCTCAAATGAAAGAGCAGTAAACATTCCTCTAACGGGTGATTACTTTTGTCTTAAGTTTGTCTCTTTCTGCTAAGTTCCTATATAGATTTTGTTTTGCCTAATTAAATATGGAAATAGGATACTGTGAGAGAAGAGGGATATAAATTGGACTCTTGTTTCTGCAGCCTGGGAAGGATCCCATTGCTTATATTAACAGATATCTTACATACTAGAGAGGTGACATGCCAAAGGGCAAAAACATGGCATTTAATGTAATTACTATAAATGGGAACTCGTCCCTCATTATGCCTTGGAGGAGGAGAGCTTCTCACCATCTCAGCAAACAATGGCGCTGACCTCCAGCCAGTTCCTTTATCTTCAGTTTATCCACATTGACTAATCGGCACAAATAAAATTAATTATGTTGCATCCAAATACTTTTTGTGGCCCATTATATTTAATTTCTACATTAGTGATGAAAAAACACGAGGAAGGAAAGGAATGGGGTTTTTGCCTTTGACCCCAGGATCTGTTAACTTATGTTCGTAAACAAAATGATGAACTTATCAGTTGAAATATTGGGTCTGCCAAACAGGACAACAAAGGTTTCATGGTAACCAGTAGAAATATAAATTGTCCATATAGAAGTGGGGATTTTGGTGATTGATTAAAAATATAAAAAAAAAATAACATCATGAAACATTCAGTGTGCTCTACATACTTATGAGTCATGGTTACATCACTGCTGCTGTCAGGTAAGACTACATGATTTTTTTGTATTTCAGTATGAATGCACTTAGTTTTGTATGTATGTATCTAATCTATATTAAAGAAAAGGCTATGGATCAAAAACACTGTTTACCTGCAAACATAATGGTAATCTGCAAATAAATTATTATTTAAATCATTCCTGGCAAGCTTACAGGAAGTGCGGCTACAGGGAGAAAATGAAGTTTTATTCTCCCTGCAGCCGCTCATTTCCAGTCATTGCAGTGGTGCAGAAAGCGGTTAATGCAGTGCAGGCTGACAATTACTGCACAGGGGAGTGATTACAGCCACACACGCTGGGTAGTGAGCAGTGACACTGACTGCTCTCTTTACCGTCCCAATGGCTGGAAACAAACAGATGCAAGTCAAAAAGCAACTTCACTTTCTTTCTGCAGCCGGACTTTCAGTAAATTTGGCAGACATGATTTAACTGATACATACATGCTAGCCACCTTAGGGGGAAAGCATCCAGGAAAGCATCCACTATGATTTAACTGCTAATTTACCTACATATAACCTCTATATCTGCATGCCACTAGTGTTTCTGGAGGTGATAGGTTCACTTTTAACCCCTTAAGGACCAGGACTAACTTGGCCTTAATGTCCACTCTTTTTGTTCAGTTGTTTTCAATGACACATTCCAAGAGCCATAACTTGATTTATAATGGGTAATAATGCAGAGCAGCCTATAGACACATTCCCAGAGAATCCTGTAAGCAGCGACCCCTGATAAAGACCAAAAAAATAGCCTCCAACAAAATACACCATATCTCTGGAACAGTATGGTGGATTTAAAAAAAAAAATCTGGAAAACTCAAGGGAGCAGAAATAAAGCAAGAAAATAACTTTCCAGTTTTGAACTGGTGACAAGTCCTCTTTAATATTAAACTTAAATCTTTTTCAGCAGATATTGGTGGTGGACCACAAACAGATTAAAATGTAAGATATCCAACTAAAAGTTAGAAGATTTATACCTAGACAGACATTAGACTAACAGATGATAGAGGAGTTTGTTAAATTTGCACAATGTAAGAAAAACACAAAATGAAGATGCAGCCACTTTATAACATGAATATACCCCTATATTTATATGCAAACGCAAAAAGGAGCAGACTTCAATAAGCATTAAAGGAAAAGGATCATAATTCAAATTGAAATATAAAGCTTCAAGAAATGCTAATATAGTTTCAGAACGAAGTGGGTACATGAAATAAGCTTCCAACAAAA
Source organism: Ranitomeya imitator (assembly GCF_032444005.1). Classification (NCBI taxonomy): domain Eukaryota; kingdom Metazoa; phylum Chordata; class Amphibia; order Anura; family Dendrobatidae; genus Ranitomeya; species Ranitomeya imitator. The sequence continues at coordinate 95,342,515 of NC_091288.1, read as the reverse complement.
GTGTCAGAGGTTAATACAGTGGGGAATTATAATATACATAGGATATCGCTATGCTGAACATAAAATAATGCTGAAGATCAAAGAGTCTTCATGCAACTACTAAAATGAGCAGAAATAAATGGCTTATATTTACATCTGGTGAACAGAAAAATCAAAATGAAAAAAACTAAACCGTCATTGAGAAATGTACCTCTGAAAAGACAACTATGTCGCAGGAGTTATTGCAGCCTTTTTATTGCAAGTAAATTCTGAAGAGGCAGAAAACGCTGGAGTTGGGCTCTATGTAATTTTAAAAAGTGGACATCGATGAAAGAAAAAAATAGACAAAAAGATCAGTTTTTCCTTTGCCTATGGCAAAACGCGGCCAGCACATTTAGAGCTGACATTTGATGCTCACAATATAAGATTTTTACATTTTTGAAACCTTGTTAAAATGTTCCTTATGTACCATATATACTGTACACTATGTATTTCTAACAATAATGTATAGCTCCTGTACTATTACTATCTTAAAATTTTAAATCTTAGCATAACACTATACATACAGTCATAGCCGAAAGTAGACACCCTTGAAATTGTTCCAGAAAATGAAGTACCATATTTTTCGGATTATAAGACACACTTTTCCCCAAAAAAATGTTGGGGGAAAATGGGGGTGCATCTTATAATCCAAACTGTAGCTGCGGTGGAGCTTTCCAGCAGCGGTGGAGCGGGATCCCAGGTTCGCTGCTGCCAGAAGCTTCTGCCGGCCGACGAGGTACAACGAGGTCTTCGTCAGTGACGGAGTTCCGCCGACATTTTGTGATGGCCCAAAGTCCAGCACTTTCCTTACTCTTCTATGCGTTGGACTCTGGGAAAATGGCCACTGTAGGCGGCGCATGCGCAACTTCAGATCTTGGCACCGAAGTATTCTTGAAGTATGTTTGGAGTCATTGTCCAGCTATAAGATCTGTGACCTGGGAGGCAAAACCAGCTTTCTGTCGCGAGGCATCAAGTGCCAGAGGTAGCCAAACAACCCCAAAACATCTTTTCACCCCAACCATATTTGACTGTAGGAACTGTGCTCTTTCTTTGTAGGCCTCATTCCATTTTCGACAAACTGTAGAACAATGTGCTTTAGCAAAAAGCTCTATTGCTCTCATCTGTCCACTAGATGCTTTCCTCCAAAGATTTTGACTTACTCACATATATTTTGGCAAACTGCCGTCTATCGTTTTTATGTCTCTGTGTCAGCAGTGGTGTCCTCCTGGGTTTCCTGCCATAGAGTTTAATTTCATTCAAATATCAATAGATAGTTTGCGCTGATATTGATGCACTCTTAGGGTACCGTCACACTATACGATTTACCTACGATCACGACCAGCGATATGACCTGGCCGTGATCGTAGGTAAATCGTAGTGTGGTCGCTGGGGAGCTGTCACACAGACAGCTCTTCAGCGACCAACGATGCCGAGGTCCCCGGGTAACCAGGGTAAACATCGGGTTACTAAGCGCAGGACCGCGCTTAGTAACCCGATGTTTACCCTGGTTACAAGCGAACGCATCGCTAGATCGCATTGCTAGATCGGTGTCACACACACCGATCTAGCGATGACAGCGGGAGATCCAGCGACGAAAGAAAGTTCCATACGATCTGCTACGACGTACGATTCTCAGCAGGATCCCTGATCGCTGCTGCGTGTCAGACACAGCAATATCGTAACGATATCGCTGGAACGTCACGAATCGTGCCGTCGTAGCGATCGAAATGGCACTGTGTGACGGTACCCTGAGTCTGCTGGAAGACTTGAATTTCTTTGGAACTTTATTAGGGCTGATTATCCACCATATGGACTATTATACGTAGCAACCTTTTATCAATTTTTCTCTGCCATCCATATTCAGGAAGATTAGCTACAGTACCATGGGTTGTAAACCTCTTATGTTGTGCACTGTGGACAAAGAAACATCAATATTTCTGGAGATGGACTTATAACCTTGAGGTTGATCAAGAATTTTCATTCTATAATCCCTTCTCTTTCTGTTCTCAATGCTTAGTATGGCACTCACGCACAATGCAAATATTGCGTCAATTTCTCCCCTTTTTATCTAGTTTCAGGTGTGATTTTCATATTGTCCACACCTGTTACTTGTCACAGGTGAGTTTGAACAAGCATCACATGCTTGGAACAAAGTTATTTACCAACTATTATGGAAGGGGGCAAAACATTTTGTCTGGTCCATTTTTGGGTTTTTGTGTGAAATTATATCTAATTTGCCTCTTTTTCTATGTTTTATTGTGTTATTTCAATATGTACAATGGAAATAAACACATGTATAACAGAACAAAAGTATTTCAAGGGTGACAACTCTTCTGGCCATGACAGTATAATGCACATTTAACTTTTTACCCCACACAGATGAGGCATTTAAGATATCAGTATCAAGAATACACTCTCTTTGGTTATCATCCTCTCTTTCTGACTTTTCTGACTGCTTTTATAGTGTTTTGTGTTCTATCTTTTCTTTCTTTATCCTTCCCCTGCTGTTGGGGTTCCTCATGGTTCACTCTGAGGTTCCCCTACTTTTAGCTCTACAGAGCCCCTACTACACAGACTATTAACGGGTTTGAATTTCAAGATCATCTCTACATTAATGACACTCAACTGACACCTTACACAACTCACGCAGACAAGATAAAATCCTTTCATAGCGCTGTATTACATCACTGCTGCAGACCAGATATAGAACTTTCATAGCGCTGTATTACATCACTGCCGCAGACCAGATATAGAACTATCATAGGGCTGTATTACATCACTGCCGCAGACCAGATATAGAATTATCATAGCACTGTATTACATCACTGCCGCAGACCAGATATAGAAGTATCATAGCGCTGTATTACATCACTGCCGCAGACCAGATATAGAAATATCATGGCGCTGTATTACATCACTGCCACAGACCAGATATAGAACTATCATGGCGCTGTATTACATCACTGCCACAGACCAGGCATAGAATTATCATAGCACTGTATTACTAAACTGCCGCAGACCAGACAGACCAGATATAGAAGTATCATAGCGCTGTATTACATCACTGCCACAGACCAGATATAGAACTATCATAGGGCTGTATTACATCACTGCCGCAGACCAGATATAGAACTATCATAGGGCTGTATTACATCACTGCCGCAGACCAGATATAGAAGTATCATAGCGCTGTATTACATCACTGCCACAGACCAGATATAGAAGTATCATAGCGCTGTATTACATCACTGCCACAGACCAGATATAGAACTATCATAGCGCTGTATTACATCACTGCCGCAGACCAGATATAGAACTATCATAGTGCTGTATTACATCACTGCCGCAGACCAGATATAGAACTATCATAGCGCTGTATTACATCACTGCCGCAGACCAGATATAGAACTATCATAGGGCTGTATTACATCACTGCCGCAGACCAGATATAGAACTATCATAGGGCTGTATTACATCACTGCCACAGACCAGATATAGAAGTATCATAGCGCTGTATTACATCACTGCCACAGACCAGATATAGAAGTATCATAGCGCTGTATTACATCACTGCCACAGACCAGATATAGAAGTATCATAGCGCTGTATTACATCACTGCCACAGACCAGATATAGAACTATCATAGCGCTGTATTACATCACTGCCGCAGACCAGATATAGAACTATCATAGTGCTGTATTACATCACTGCCACAGACCAGATATAGAAGTATCATAGCGCTGTATTACATCACTGCCACAGACCAGATATAGAAGTATCATAGCGCTGTATTACATCACTGCCGCAGACCAGATATAGAACTATCAGAGCACTATATTACATCACTGCCGCAGACCAGATATAGAACTATCATAGTGCTGTATTACATCACTGCCACAGACCAGATATAGAAGTATCATAGCGCTGTATTATATCACTGCCACAGACCAGATATAGAAGTATCATAGCGCTGTATTACATCACTGCCACAGACCAGATATAGAAGTATCATAGCGCTGTATTACATCACTGCCACAGACCAGATATAGAACTATCATAGCGCTGTATTACATCACTGCCGCAGACCAGATATAGAACTATCATAGTGCTGTATTACATCACTGCCACAGACCAGATATAGAAGTATCATAGCGCTGTATTACATCACTGCCACAGACCAGATATAGAAGTATCATAGCGCTGTATTACATCACTGCCGCAGACCAGATATAGAACTATCATAGCACTGTATTACATCACTGCCGCAGACCAGATATAGAACTATCATAGTGCTGTATTACATCACTGCCACAGACCAGATATAGAAGTATTATAGCGCTGTATTACATCACTGCCGCAGACCAGATATAGAACTATCATAGCACTGTATTACATCACTGCCGCAGACCAGATATAGAACTATCATAGCGCTGTATTACATCACTGCCACAGACCAGATATAGAAGTATCATAGCGCTGTATTACATCACTGCCACAGACCAGATATAGAAGTATCATAGCGCTGTATTACATCACTGCCGCAGACCAGATATAGAACTATCATAGCACTGTATTACATCACTGCCGCAGACCAGATATAGAAGTATCATAGCGCTGTATTACATCACTGCCGCAGACCAGATATAGAACTATCATAGCACTGTATTACATCACTGCCACAGACCAGGCATAGAATTATCATAGCGCTGTATTACTTAACTGCCGCAGACCAGACAGACCAGATATAGAAGTATCATAGCACTGTATTACATCACTGCCACAGACCAGATATAGAACTATCATAGCGCTGTATTACATCACTGCCGCAGACCAGGTATAGAATTATCATAGCACTGTATTATTTAACTGCCGCAGACCAGACAGACCAGATATAGAAGTATCATAGCGCTGTATTACATCACTGCCGCAGACCAGATATAGAACTATCATAGCGCTGTATTATATCACTGCCGCAGACCAGATATAGAATTATCATAGCGTTGTATTACATCACTGCCGCAGACCAGGTATAGAACTATCATAGCGCTGTATTACGTAACTGCCGCAGACCAGGTATAGAATTATCATAGTGTTGTATTACATCACTGCCGCAGACCAGATACAGAATTATCATAGCGCTGTATTACATCACTGCCGCAGACCAGGTATAGAACTATCATAGCGCTGTATTACATCACTGCCGCAAACCAGATATAGAACTATCATAGCGCTGTATTACATCACTGCCACAGACCAGGTATAGAACTATCATAGTGCTGTATTACATCACTGCCGCAAACCAGATATAGAACTATCATAGCGCTGTATTATATCACTGCTGCAGACCAGATAAAGAACTATCACAGCACTGTATTATATCACTGCCGCAGACCAGATATAAAACTATCATAGAGCTGTATTACATCACTGCCGCAGACCAGATATAGAACTATCAGAGCACTATATTACATCACTGCCACAGACCAGATATAGAACTATCATAGAGCTGTATTACATCACTGCCGCAGACCAGATATAGAACTATCATAGCGCTGTATTACATCACTGCCACAGACCAGATATAAAACTATCACAGCACTGTATTATATCACTGCCACAGACCAGGTATAGAACTATCATAGTGCTGTATTACATCACTGCCGCAAACCAGATATAGAACTATCATAGCGCTGTATTACATCACTGCCACAGACCAGGTATAGAACTATCATAGCGCTGTATTACATCACTGCCGCAAACCAGATATAGAACTATCATAGCGCTGTATTACATCACTGCCACAGACCAGGTATAGAACTATCATAGCGCTGTATTACATCACTGCCGCAAACCAGATATAGAACTATCATAGCACTGTATTATATCACTGCTGCAGACCAGATAAAGAACTATCATAGAGCTGTATTACATCACTGCCGCAGACCAGATATAGAACTATCATAGCGCTATATTACATCACTGCCACAGACCAGATATAAAACTATCACAGCACTGTATTATATCACTGCCGCAGACCAGATACAGAACTATCATAGCGCTGTATTACATCACTGCCGCAGACCAGATATAGAACTATCATAGTGCTATATTACATCACTGCCACAGACCAGATACAGAACTATCATAGCGCTGTACTATATCACTGCCGCAGACCAGATATAGAATTATCATAGTGTTGTATTATATCACTGCCGCAGACCAGATATAGAACTATCATAGCACTATATTACATCACTGCCGCAGACCAGATATAGAACTATCATAGCGCTGTATTACATCACTGCCACAGACCAGGTATAGAACTATCATAGCGCTGTATTATATCACTGCCGCAGACCAGATATAGAATTATCATAGTGTTGTATTACATCACTGCCGCAGACCAGGTATAGAACTATCATAGCGCTGTATTACATCACTGCCGCAGACCAGATATAGAACTATCATAGCGCTGTATTATATCACTGCCACAGACCAGATATAAAACTATCATAGCGCTGTATTACATCACTGCAGCAGACCAGATATAGAACTATCATAGCGCTGTATTATATCACTGCTGCAGACCAGATAAAGAACTATCATAGAGCTGTATTACATCACTGCCGCAGACCAGATATAGAACTATCATAGCGCTGTATTACATCACTGCCGCAGACCAGATATAAAACTATCATAGCGCTGTATTACATCACTGCAGCAGACCAGATATAGAACTATCATAGCGCTGTATTACATCACTGCCGCAGACCAGATATAGAACTATCACAGCGCTGTATTATATCACTGCCACAGACCAGATACAGAACTATCATAGCGCTGTATTACATCACTGCCGCAGACCAGATATAGAATTATCATAGCACTATATTACATCACTGCCGCAGACCAGATATAGAACTATCACAGCGCTGTATTATATCACTGCCACAGACCAGGTATAGAACTATCATAGTGCTGTATTATATCACTGCTGCAGACCAGATAAAGAACTATCATAGCGCTATATTACATCACTGCTGCAGACCAGATATAGAACTATCACAGCGCTGTATTATGTCACTGCCACAGACCAGGTATAGAACTATCATAGCGCTGTATTACATCACTGCCACAGACCAGGTATAGAACTATCATAGCGCTGTATTACATCACTGCCGCAGACCATATATAGAACTATCATATCGCTGTATTACATCACTGCCGCAGACCAGATATAGAACTATCATAGCACTATATTACATCACTGCCACAGACCAGATACAGAACTATCATAGCACTATATTACATCACTGCCACAGACCAGATATAGAACTATCATAGCACTGTATTACATCACTGCCGCAGACCAGATACAGAACTATCATAGCGCTGTATTACATCACTGCCGCAGACCAGATATAGAACTATCATAGTGCTATATTACATCACTGCCGCAGACCAGATATAGAACTATCATAGCGCTGTATTACATCACTGCCGCAGACCAGATATAGAACTATCAGAGCACTGTATTATATCACTGCCGCAGACCAGATATAGAACTATCATAGCGCTGTATTACATCACTGCCGCAGACCAGATATAGAACTATCATAGCGCTGTATTACATCACTGCTGCAGACCAGATATAGAACTATCAGAGCGCTGTATTACATCACTGCCGCAGACCAGATATAGAACTATCAGAGCACTATATTACATCACTGCCACAGACCAGATATAGAACTATCATAGTGCTGTATTACATCACTGCCGCAGACCAGATATAGTACTATCACAGCGCTGTATTATGTCACTGCCACAGACCAGATACAGAACTATCATAGCGCTGTATTATATCACTGCCGCAGACCAGATACAGAACTATCATAGCGCTGTATTACATCACTGCCGCAGACCAGATATAGAACTATCATAGTGCTATATTACATCACTGCCGCAGACCATATATAGAACTATCATATCGCTGTATTACATCACTGCCGCAGACCAGATATAGAACTATCAGAGCGCTGTATTAGATCACTGCCGCAGACCAGATACAGAACTATCATAGCACTATATTACATCACTGCCACAGACCAGATATAGAACTATCATAGCGCTGTATTACATCACTGCCGCAGACCAGATACAGAACTATCATAGCGCTGTATTACATCACTGCCGCAGACCAGATATAGAACTATCATAGTGCTATATTACATCACTGCCGCAGACCAGATATAGAACTATCATAGCGCTGTATTACATCACTGCCACAGACCAGATATAGAACTATCATAGCGCTGTATTACATCACTGCCGCAGACCAGATATAGAACTATCATAGCGCTGTATTACATCACTGCCGCAGACCAGATATAGAACTATCAGAGCACTATATTACATCACTGCCACAGACCAGATATAGAACTATCATAGTGCTGTATTACATCACTGCCGCAGACCAGATATAGTACTATCATAGCGCTGTATTACATCACTGCCGCAGACCAGATATAGTACTATCATAGCGCTGTATTACATCACTGCCGCAGACCAGATATAGTACTATCATAGCGCTGTATTACATCACTGCCGCAGACCAGATATAGAACTATCATAGCGCTGTATTACATCACTGCCGCAGACCAGATATAGAACTATCATAGCGCTGTATTACATCACTGCCGCAGACCAGATACAGAACTATCATAGCGCTGTATTACATCACTGCCGCAGACCAGATATAGAACTATCATAGTGCTGTATTACATCACTGCCGCAGACCAGATATAGAACTATCAGAGCACTATATTACATCACTGCCACAGACCAGATATAGAACTATCATAGTGCTATATTACATCACTGCCGCAGACCAGATATAGAACTATCATAGCGCTGTATTACATCACTGCCGCAGACCAGATATAGAACTATCAGAGCGCTGTATTACATCACTGCCGCAGACCAGATATAGAACTATCATAGCGCTGTATTACATTACTGCTGCAGACCAGATATAGAACTATCAGAGCACTATATTACATCACTGCCACAGACCAGATATAGAACTATCATAGTGCTGTATTACATCACTGCCGCAGACCAGATATAGAACTATCATAGCGCTGTATTACATCACTGCCGCAGACCAGATACAGAACTATCATAGAGCTGTATTATATCACTGCCGCAGACCAGATATAGTACTATCATAGCGCTGTATTACATCACTGCCGCAGACCAGATATAGTACTATCATAGCGCTGTATTACATCACTGCCGCAGACCAGATATAGTACTATCATAGCGCTGTATTACATCACTGCTGCAGACTGTAAAATTCTGGACTCATACCGAACATGGGTTCTGTCACAAGGTCCCAAACATGTGTTCGGTCCATAGGAAACCCGTGTTATAGTTCAGGTCCAGGGCGTGTAAAAGCATAAAATAAATAATAAACATTATAATTATACTTACCTGTCCAGCAACGCGTCCTCCCATCGTTCTGTCTCCCGGCCGCATCTGCTTCCTGGGTCGCTCATTAAATTCCGGCTGTATTCACTGTACTCGGCAGTCTTCGGCTTTTTCCGGCAGTGTTTGTGAGGAAGTAGATGTGGCTGGGAGACAGTGAGACAGGAGGATGCGTCGCTGGATCGCTAAATATAATGATATTTATTATTAACTTTATAATTTGTTTCACAGCCCACCCTCCCCATCCCATATCTGTCCAAGCTTGGGGTTCGGACGCAAGTTCATGTCATCCCCGGCCCCGAGCTCTAACTTTACAAAAAAAATTAGGGCAAACCCGCCGATCCCGATCATCGAGGGGTTCGCCCATCACTACCGCAGACCAGAAATAGTCCTTTCAGAGCGCTGTATTACATCACTGTTGCAGACCCGATATAGAACTAACATAATGCTGTATTAAACCACTGCAACGCAGATGTAGTACTTCCATAACACTGAAGAACCTCACCGCCACAGTCCACATATATTTTCATAGTGCTGTATTACACCACTGCCCATGTATAATACTTACATATTGTTGTATCATATAACAGCAAAGCCCTGATATTGCACTTCAATACTGCTGTATTGGATAATCACAGAAGACCACATAAATTACATTCATAGTACTCTACTACATCCCTGCCGCAGATCACATATATCAGTTACAAGTCACTAAGTAAATTTGATCACTGCCATGAATCTTTATTGTAAAGCTGTCTGCCATAACAGTGCACTGTCGTGGAGGAAAGGGCTGTATATACAGGGGACAGAAAGAGTGATACACTATAGGACAGACTATATAGAGGGAACAAAAAGAGATTTACTGCAATATGGGCAGTATATATAAAGTGAACAGAAAGGAGAGAAATACTACAAGATAGGTTGTATATAGAGAGTTAGGGGAGAGAAATACTGCAGAACAGGGCTCTGTATGTAGAGACTGAAATTAACTGAGCTGTGTTTGTTGCCTGCTGCTGAGAGTTAAGTGATATAAAACTGCAAATGCTGCTCTATTAATGCATATTATATTATAATATCTTTTGACATAAGCATCAACAGAGCAGCATTTGCAGTTTCACTTCTATGATTTCCCTGTAGCAGGGAACAAACACCTCTGCACTGCCGTTGCAAAACCAACTAATCATTGCAAAGCCAGTTAATGATGTAAAACCACACAAGCAGTTATACTGACTGTAGATGGCAGAAGATAAAATTGGTCAGGCAGAGTACTGTACGGGATCATAAGGTGAATTCTACATGTAGGTTAGTTGGGCGAGTCTGCAGCACAGAGGAGAAATTTTCCTTTTAAAAGCCTCATTCAGTCTATTACCGTAACTTTATTCATTCAAATATAAAATGTCCAATAAAAATGGAATTACTATATACTACTACATAACAGTACCAACCTATTTTGATTAATAACTAAGGTATTTTAGCAAAGGGGGCAATGTCAAAGAAAAAGAGAAAAAACAAATGTCCTAAGTATCTAATTCTGTCCTTCACGTTCCTGTATATCTTCAGACCTTAGACTTGGTCAGCCACTTTACTGAAGAACTTGAGCGTGAAATGAAAATCTCAAAGACAGGGTCACGAAAGTGGAAATCTATATCTCACTTCCAGAGATTTAACCTCTAGCTGCTTATAAAAATAGGAAAGAAAAAGAAACAGGGAAGACTGCAACAATAAGAACTATTTTTTTCTTCTCCATAAATTAGGCACAATCAGAAAAGTCAATCTCCGAATCCAACAAGACAGAGAAGGAAGAAATCCCTTTTCTTTAGCTTAGTGCATTGCTTATATTTTTCTGCTCCGTCTAATCACAGCTTCTAGCAGTTATCAGACTGCCATTGGTTTCTCCTTTTTCGACTGTCCAACAGTCACTCCAAAGTAGACAACACTAGTCATTGTTGCCATTGGAAACACAATGCCAGAATGCGCAGAAACAGTGAAGAACTCGACTAATAAAAAGCTTTTCACAGAATTCCCAGGTAGGTTCCAATTTATAGGCTTTAAAATACTGTGTCTGGAGAAGGTCAGGTTAAGCAGTTCCCAGTAATAAAAGAAATCAATAAGGACCAGCAATGTTCGGCAGCCAGAAAACGGAATAAACACTTCATCTAAATCCACTTGTCCCTGAATTAAGCGAGCATAAAATTCTGTGTTTACTTTGTGTGCCCTGGTGATAGTCAATAACTCACAAAGCCTGAACCCAAGAACTCCAGGAAGGAAGCACTGCAGAAAACGTTTGTTGACCAAGAGGCAATTAAAAGGGATTTGAAGTGTCTGAGTAATTATGTAAGCTTTAACCTTATCAGGGCGACTATACTTGTAGATCTGGAGACCAGTCCAAACATTGTAAACACTCAAAGGGAATGAGAGACAATGCACTCATGTTTAAGAGACTCTCTGAATGCAAAAAAAGTGTTGTTTTTTTCTCTCATAAATAAGGAAATTAAATGGTTGCCAAATTAGAGGATTTATGTTTTCAATTATCCTGGTGTTTAAGACTTTACAACACAATTCCTAAAGTTCTTTAATGAGTGGTCTCGGATACGGTTGGATAAAGCTTTGGCCTCACTAAGCTTCACATGCAGATGTTATTATAAAGGTTTAATATTTCCCAATAATGGACATTCGGAGAAATTCCAGAAACAAGATAATTAAATTTAAATAAAACAAATACAACGTGCAGAGAATTAAAATGATATTTTGACTTTATAAGTTTCCCTACCATTGAGAAAGAAAAAAGGAAAAATAAAGAAACATGCAAATTAGTGATGAGCGAATATACTCGTTACTCCAGATTTCCCAAGCATGCTCGGGGGTCCTCAGAGTATTTTTTAGTGCTCGGAGTTTTAGTTTTTAGCGCCACAGCTGGATGATTTCCATCTCTTAGCCAGCATAAGTACATGTGGGCATTCCCTAGCAACCAGGCAACCCCCACATGTACTTATGCTGGCTAAAACTAAAACTCCGAGCAATAAAAAATACTCGGATGACACCCGAGCATGCTTGGGAAATCTCGAGTAACGAGTATATACGCTCATCACTAATGCATATATAAGGTGTGCTGTAAATGTGATCATACACCACAGAAAAATAATTGTCACCAGATTTCTGGCATAAAACAGCCTGAAATATGTAAACATTTTTGTGAAAATTTTTTGACGGCTCCACCAACTTTCTGAAAAATGGGCAGAGTTTATCTGGGAGCGGCATGGAAAGCATGGTCAACACATCTATATATATAATTGTCTAAGGGTTTTTCCGTCTGTCTGTCTGTCTGTCTTTCTGTCTGTCTGCCTCTGTCCTGGAAATCCCGCGTCTCTGATTGGTCGAGGCCGCCAGGCCTCGACCAATCAGCAACGGGCACAGCGACGATGATGTCATAAAGGATGTAGAAATCCCACGTTTCTGATTCAGCGAAGGGCACAGTATCGATGTAGATGTCATAATGTTTGCCATGGCGACGACGATGTCATAAAGGTTGCCTCGACCAATCAGCGACGGGCACAATCTGCTGCGAATTCTGGAATCATCCATATACTACAGGGACATGCATATTCTAGAATACCCGATGCGTTAGAATCGGGCCACAATCTAGTTCATTATAATTTTGCTTAAAAAAGTAGCATAAATTACAACAGAAATGTTTTCCGGCCAGTGGTGCACAGTGTCTAGGAGATTAGCTAATTTCATTTAGTGGCACATAATTCTTAAGGAATAACTAAACTTTAGGACTGCTTTCAAATATTCAGCAGGCATTTAAATTGCCTGCAGATTTGTGGGGGTCTGAGTCCTGAGATTCCCCCCCCCCCCGGGCATTCAATATATCCTTGAGAAGCACATCGCTCATGTACGAGTATGCGCATAGATTGGAATATAGATTAAATAGAAAGTATAGGCTGTGTGCGCATGCTCACACAAAAGTTGTGCACTTGAATCTGGTGAGTTGTGTACTTTTCAGGGTCTATTGATGACACTAGAAGGCAGAGCCCTTCTAATATGTAGGTAATTCAAGTGTAAATAGGTAACGTTAAGCAGAAAGCTTACTTATTCTTTTAGGTATGTGGCACATCCTACTCCCATGCACTCTTTATCAAGACTGGTATACAAATTATCAGTCACAATTAGAGATAGGTGAACCTGAACAGTAAAGTTTGAGGTCCATACAGAACACCTACTGTTGAGACACAGACCCCGAACACAGACTTCACCAGCAAGTCCATACCACTGTCCGAGTTCAGAATCTCAAACACCGGGTGTTTCTCGCGCTGTCATCTGCGAGAGCAGGTGGCTGATGGGAGTATTAATCAGCCGGCACCTGCACTCTGAATATACAATAAAAAAAACAGAAAGAGATCCCCTGCATTTTTAATAACCAGCCAGGCAAAACTAACAGCTGTCAGCTTTAGTAAGGTTGATTATCAAGAATAGAGGGGTCCCAGTGTGATTTTTATTATTATTTAAATAAATATGTGTGCCTTTTCTGGGTGGCTCGGGGCTGCTATTTTTAGGCTGAGGGGCCAATATCCATGGCCCCTTACCACTCTGAGAATACCAGCCCCCACCTGTCTGCTTTAGCTTGACTGGCTATCAAAAATGATTTAAAGAATTTAAAAAAAAGGTGTGGAGACAAAACTACTCTTAATAACCAACCTTACAAAAGCTGACAGCTGTGGGTTGCAGCCCTAAGCTGTCAGTTTTGCCTGGCTGGTTATCAAAAACACAGGGGAACCCATGACATTTTTTATTATTTATTTAGAGCGCAGGCTGATGAGTACTCCCATCAGCCGCCACCTGTGCTTGCTGTTATTAGCGGCAGCAGGAATAGGCTGATGGGATTACCAAATTTTCAAGATTCATTTTTGTGACTGATATCAGTCAATCAATAATGGCAAATACTTCCATACAGTTAGCCACATGAAACTCAGGAGAACCAATGGAAGTTTTTAGAAAACCATAAACAAACTTTAATAATAACAACATACATGGTTAAAACATAAGCACATGTCCACTATGGACCGTGCCGTAGTGGACATGTGCTTATGTTTTAACCATGTATGTTGTTATTAATAAAGTTTGTTTATGGTTTTCTAAAAAAACTTCCATTGGTTCTCCTGAGTTTCATAGGCTTATGGGAGTAGTAGCCCCATCAGCTGACGCCAGTGAACAAAGGTAAACTTTTTACCTCGGATCACAGCTGCAGGCTTACGCTATCATTTAACAGCACAAAACAGCGGCTCTATGAACTGTGGTAATGATTTTAGTAGTGTTTGCCCCACTGTCATGCACATGACAACATTGCAAACACTGAATGTTTGGGACCCCCATTCAAGTAAATAGGATACGGGCTCGGGTACTGTACTAGTACCCAAACCAAACTTTTTGTATCTAGGTGTTCGCCCATCACTAGTCCTGATGAATTGGGAGTGACCTTTGTGTTCAGTGTTCCAAAGCCACCATCTAATACAGAACAAAATACCCCTATATGAAAACATTATATGGGTTCTTGTTCTTGAATAGCTCAGCAGAGTGCCTCCTTAAAGTGAATTTGTTGTCACAAAATGGCCTATTATTAAAATAGGCGTACATGTATTTTTTGGTTTACAATTTTTTTTAGCAGGTTTTATTTTTCACATCACAATTTGTATAAAATTGGTGATCTTGCAATTTACACACTGGCCATTGGAACTATTTTAGACTCATACTTCCTGCCCTTTCAGGAGGAGTATACAGCATTTTTTTATCATCCCAAGAAAGATCACAATGACAGGTAAGACCTCCATGAACTGCTGAAAACACAGAATCCCTCTGCTCGCCCTCCCCTTGCACGCGCTCATTGGATGCTTCACTACAAAAGATAGGGTTGGAGGTCTGTCCATTGCTACAAACATACAGCACAAGTGGATACCTTGAAACAGCTGGAAGACAGAGTCTAAAAAACTTCAGAGACCAGTATTATAATTGTAAGATTTTTTATTTTTATAAAGATTGTGATATTCAAGAAAAAATTGATGGTAAAAAAAGTAACAACATCATTATTTTAAAAATTGTGGATGCGTGCAATGATTTCAGATGCTTAGTCAAAGATGTAAGCCACTGACTGACTGAAGCGAAGAGGCTGAAAAGAATGCAAGTGACGGAGGAAAAGGAAAAGAATAGGTGCTGAGGACTGCACAGTGGGGCGGTGGCACAGATGAATGTTGAGTTATTATTTATTTTTAAGGATTTGCCTGGCCCTTTATCGTTCATCGGAATGGCATCCACATCAGGCTGCCGTGTTACTGAATTCGCACTAAGAAAATCACAAAATAAATCCATATTGTGGAGAATACAAATTAACACCAATAATTAGTCATGTGCAAAGTTATAAAAAGTGGTTTACTGATTAGACTAAATATGTCTATAACTACAAAAGTTTAATAAAATTGCTTTCAAAAGCTCAATTTTTAGTTTTCATAATGAGGTAGGACAACAGGTTGATGCATGACAAAGAAACATTGAAAATATTGCATCTATAGAAACAGGATATGAATGTGATAAATCTGTGTTCTACTAAGACAAGCAGTGTAGATCGTCAAATAAGGGGTTCTACGGGTACAACATAAAAATAACACTAATATCCTTAGACTTGCTTCTTTCATCAACGGAGCAACACATAGTCAAGGCAAATCAAATCTGAGCTATTGGACAATTACTTTTTTTCATCAGTAGAAGCAAATAAAATATTGCTATTCGATCACAGAGACAATTGTAACATGAACATAGGGTGCATTAGATCTGTA
Source organism: Ranitomeya imitator (assembly GCF_032444005.1). Taxonomy (NCBI): domain Eukaryota; kingdom Metazoa; phylum Chordata; class Amphibia; order Anura; family Dendrobatidae; genus Ranitomeya; species Ranitomeya imitator. The sequence continues at coordinate 95,326,180 of NC_091288.1, read as the reverse complement.
TGGCTTCTTTCAAATCAGCAACTCCATATTTATAGCTCATCAGCCACAATAACATCATCCCTCATGTTATATAATGGAGCCTATTTCAGCTTTAAATGTCCTTGGTTCAATCTCAAGCAGCAATAAACAGTTGGAGTCTTACAGGCTCTACTGCTCTCCAGCCTCTTTCCTATTTCTCGCTGATGTGCGTCTCTCAACAGTCTCTAAATGTGTCCACTCATTTCAACACATCAACTTTCAGCTGTTATGCTCGGGTGTCTCCTGGTGTTTGACCTCAAACCTTTTCTCAAAGCTATAACATTTCGTCAGAAAATCACAATTTCCTTTTGTTGGTGATTTGTAATCATCACACCACCAGCAAACCTCTCTTATCAACAGGCATTTGGCTTTCTGTTGCTCAGCATCAAAACATTAGCTTCCTTTTGATGTTTTCACAACATGTGGGTAATTGTGATAATTATTCCTGTTATGATTAAGTATTTTATTTTTTGAGACTAATAGCTAGTAACCTGAGCCATTGTCAGATACCTACAAAGTTACAGCTGGAACTGTTATTTTTACATTAATATTACAAAAGATATTACAAGAACCATGAACTTCGCAGGTCCCGGCAAATTCGAACAAACTAAGATTCATTTTGTATGAATCAAACAAATAATTCTCACCAACATTTAAACACATTGCAGAAGATTGCACCAATCACAAAAGACTGACATGGCCTCAGACTTCCCTATAATAATGCCTTGCAACTATGACATCACATAGCATGCTAATTAGGCAAATTGTTTCTTCAGAGATGAAGAGAGCTAGAACTCTAGCACCACCTATTGGAAGGTAGCAATCCTACAAGTCAATGTTGACCCTTTAACGAGCCTTGTCACATGACTTAGGATAATATCCAAACCAGAATCTAAATTTGCAGACACTGTGTTTTGGGGTACTGTCCGTCGTCAGTGCAAAGCAGTGCTCTGGTTTGGCTGTGTGAGAGATGTCAAACCATTATCCAAGTCATGTGACAAGGCTTGTTAAAGGGTCAACATTGACTTGTAGGATTGCTACCTTCCAATACGTGGCACTAGAGTTCTAGCTCTCTTCCACTCTGAAGAGACAATCTCCGCAAGGAAAACAATACTTCTTGGAGCATAGCACGGTCAATCAGAAGGAACTTTCACAGTCTGTATAAAAACCTAAGCAGGGTACATAGCAGCCATTTAAGGATAGTCAGAGTGCATCAGGAGTGTAGTAGTCTGTGAATAATACAAATATTCTATTGATGGGGGAGAGAAATATATGAGATATGCCAACAGCAGAGTTATTGGTTAGTGATCAGGTGCTGCTGACATATGTTGTGCTGCATTTGAATTAAAATTAATTATTTTTCTACATTCTTAATGCATTAGAAAGCAAAAGCAAGACAGTATATACATTTTTGCAGTGATGTGCAGGTAACACCTGTATCACCTGAAATCTGGAAATCCATGTTAAGAAAATAATCAGAAACACTCAATGTGATAAAAAGGTAGTTAGATGATATTTTGGAAAAATAATCTTTGCTTTATTTGCTGTGTATATATTGAAACATTTAATATACAAAGTAATGTTATGCAAAGCTAAATAATACAGCGGCGACTTAATGATTAACCCAAGAACAAACGCTATCTTCGAGACATCAGTTGCTGTGTGCCCATTTAGTATTTTGCAAACTTGTCTGGCAGCAAGTCACGAATATCAAACAATTGGTTGTCTGCAGCTCATGTAAGGTGAACACCAACACATTCCCTCCCCTGTTTGATCAGCTTGGGAGCTCAACTTCTTCATTGAAACGTATGAGATAACATAACTCTAAAGGGAGATTAGCACTTCGGAATTTGGCATTATAGATTCTCGTTACACATAAACTATTCTCTTTTCACTCTAAATGATCAGATAGCAGCCTATTAAGATAATGAAAACCAAGTAAATGAATAATAGGTTGAAGCTTAACCCAAGCTATTTTTTCTCTCCATTTTACTTTTTGCATGCCAGTCCTGGACTCATAGACCACGAATGACTTTATTGACATTTACAATTAATAGATAATTATTTCCCAATTGACAACAGTTTCTTCTATAAGCCAAATAATTTAATGCAGCTTATTTGGACTACCTATCTATATATATAATTGTCTAAGGGTTTTTCCGTCTGTCTGTCTGTCTGTCCTGGAAATCCCGGCTCTCTGATTGGTCGAGGCCGCCAGGCCTCGAGCAATCAGCGACGGGCACAGCGACGATGATGTCATAAAGGACGTAGACATCCCGCGTCTCTGATTGGTCGAGGCCGCCAGGCCTCGACCAATCAGCAACGGGCACAGCGACGATGATGTCATAATGGTTGCCATGGCGACAATGATGTCATAAAGGTTGCCTCGACCAATCAGCAACGGGCACAATCTGCCGCGAATTCTGGAATCATCATTGTCCATATACTACGGGGACATGCATATTCTAGAATACCCGATGCGTTACAATCGGGCCACAATCTAGTTTATTATAATGAGGGATGGACCATATAATGGAAGGATTGTTTTACGCACTATGCCCTCCTTTTCCCTATACTGTAGATTGTAAGCTTGTGAGCAAGGCCCTCACTCCTCCTGTAACTGAATAATGGATTAATGTTTGTACATGCCCTGTAATTGTACAGAGCTGCAGAATATGTGGGTGCACTATATAAACACAATTATTATTAATTAGAATTCTGGAAAAATTACTTTGATGAACAGGGTCGCGGTATTTTGTAGATTAGATACTAATGAAATTGACAAAAGCTTGTAGTAGACATATGGCCAACATATAAGCAAAAACTGGAACGCTAGACCCATAATAAATTATGGCTAAATTTTATAAAACTAATTTTTGGAGATACCAAACAAAACGGTCATGGTTTGTCTGGGTTGGTTCTTCTAGGGTTAATTCCTGTGGCCTCACTTTGATCCTGCATGGACTTCTTATAGCCTCCATCTGGGAGTTTCCTTTGTCAGTGATACTTCCGCCCTTGGCTAAGAGTATTGACCCCTGAGTGTGTTTTGTGCTGTATGCTGTGTGCTTGATTCCTTGGCTTTTGACTTGGTCTGTTCGCTGGTTACTGTTTGTTGGATTCAGTGTCTGTACTTTCTCTGTCCGTTTGGTATTGACCTCGCTTGAACCTACTATCCTTTCTGTCTAGTCCCTTGGTACCATTACGCTATCCCGTGCTTTGACCCTGGCCTGGTCTGCTTATGTCTCTGTCTGTGCCCCTTGGTAGCTCAGTTCTTTAGTTACCTTTCCAGGAGTTTTCCTTCAGCTTCTAGTTCCCTCGAGCTTAGGCCACACCCTCCAGCAGTCAGGTGATTCAGGTCTTGTCAGGCCTGAAGCAATCTCTCTCCAGTCTTGCTTGCCTTGCATTCCTGGGAGTCTGTGGCTATCTTCGGGTCCTGTCTTCCCAGGAGATAGCATCGGTGAGTGTCACTTATAACTCCCTTCGTGCTATTATCACTGACCACCAAGTTATTTTTGTTTCACTGCTGGGTTTGCGGTGTGTGTTGTTGGGAGGGTTAGGGATCCCTTACAGGCTTTATCTGAGCAGATGAGAAAACTGAGTAGGATGTTTCAGGCTTTAACTCTGGAGCAGCAGGCCCTTGCTCAGTGATCTGCCGCTGAGACTGTGCAGGGGGCATTGTCTCCTAGTCTTCAGGGGGCTATGGCGAGTGATGTTGCGTTGGTGTCCCCAGAACCTACTATTAAGTTGCCTGACTTTTTTCTGGGAACAAGAAGGAGTTTAGGGTTTTCAAAGAGGGTTGTAAACTCTTCTGCAGTTTGAGACCACGGTCCTCTGGGGATTAAAGTCAGAGGGTAGGGGTTGTCATGTCCCTGTTAAGGGGGTTACCGCAGACTTGGGCGTTCTCCCTTTCTCCCACTGCCCCTGAGAGAGTGTCAGTGAATGCGTTCTTTGAGGCCATCGGGCACATATATGATGAGCCTGACCGAGTGCGATTGGCAGAGGACATGTGATGAGTGTGTCAGGGGAAGCACTTGGCTGAGTGGTTCTGTATGGAGTTCTGCTGCTGGGCTGCAGAGGTTTCTTGGGATGACACCGCTCTCCGAGGACTTTTCTGTAGAGGCTTGTCTGAACAGCTGCAGGATGCCCTGGCGTTACATCCCCCACCAAACTCACTCAAGGACGCCATGACTCAGGCTGTCCGGATGGACCGCAGGTTACGGGCCAGAGGGGTGATGCAGGTGTAGACTCTGTTGCTTTCCAGTGGAAAAGAGACTATCCCTGAGCCCATTGAAGTAAGCACTCACCTTAAAGGAAAAAGAGAGAAAACGCCGGCGGGAAATGCAGTTATGCTTCTACTGCGGTGAAGCTGGACATTGGAAGAAGGAGTGTCCTTCCGGCCCATCATCGACTCGGTCAGCGGGAAATGACTAGGTCTGAGTAGTTATCGAGGAGATTACTTAGACCCGCAGGTACACTTTTCCTCATTTTCTAAGGTGTTGCTTCAGGTGGAACTGTTAGTGGACGGTTGTTCTTCTTTCTCTACAGCGTTGAGGACTGTGGGTCATCCATCAATCTGATTGACTCCCAATTGGTCACACATTGCAAGATAGGGACAGCTAGGCTCAAAACTCCGGTCAAGGTGGTGACCATTGACTCCTCCCCCCTCATGAAAGAGGGAATTCTCTTAATGTCTGATTTGTTTTCGTTCAGAGTGGCCGCTGCTCACGAGGAAAAGTTGTTTTGTTCTGGACAATCTGCCAGCGGGGCTGGTATTGGGCATGCCCTGGTTACAACGCCATAACCCAGTTATTAATTGGAAAATGGGGGAGATTGTTCAATGGGGGTCTAATTGTTCTAAGTTATGTTATAAATCTGCACTGTTGGTTGAACCTGTCAAATCTGTGTCTGTGTCATCTGTTGAGCTGGAAGATATTCCGGAGTACCTGATAGACTTCGAAGATGTGTTCTCAGAAAGTGAGGCCGATATGTTGCCGCCACATAGACCTTTTGATTGCGCCATCGAGTTAGTCCCGGGGGCTAAACTTCCTAAAGCCCATCTGTTTAATTTGTCTGGTCCTGAGCACTAGCTATGAAAAAATATATTGCAGAAAGTCTTTGCAAGGGACATATATGTTCCTCTGTCTCACCTGTGGCGGCGGGGTTCTTTTTTGAAAAAAAAGAGATGGCGGTTTAGGTCCCTGTCTCGACTTTCGTGAACTTAATAAGATAACAGTTCGGAATACGTATCCCCTTCCGTTGATTCCTGATTTATGTAATCAACTATCAGGAGCTAAATGGTTCTCCAAACTGGATCTTCGGGGAGCATATAATTTGATAAGAGTCCGGGAGGGGGACGAATGGAAAACTGCGTTCCTCACGTCTGAGGGACTGTTTGAAAATTTAGTCATGCCATTTGGTTTTACCAACGCCCCCGCCATATTTCAGAATCTCATCAATGTTGTATTTGCGGGTCTCATTGGTCGTTTTGTTGTGATTTACTTAGATGATATTCTGATATACTCATCTGACAGTCAGTCTCATCTGAGTCATGTACGAACCATCCTCCAAAGACTTAGAGAAAATCATCTGTTTGCTAAGTTGAAGAAATGTTTTTTTTTTTTTTTTTTTCAAGAGTTATGTTTTTTGGGGTTGTCCCAGGAACAAAGTTCATTTGAATCAATAGATCTTGGAAAAATAATAATTTCCACAATTGGATGCATTTAAAAAAATGTTCCTGTGCTGAGATAATCTTATAAATGTGTCCCTGCTGTGTACTGTGTAATAGCTGTGTCTGACAGTACAGGAGCATGGTCTGATCATATCACATCTCCTGTGCAGAAGGAAATAAAAACGGATACAGACATTACAACATGGGAAAAATAATAAGTATTTTTTTTTAGGCAAAACATTTTTTTTTAAAGAAGAAAGGGAAATGCTTTACCTCACAAAAAGAATCAGCTGTGATCCCATACTGTCCTGTCTGTATCCTCTCTTTGCTTCCTCCCCTGCCCAGGAGCTGTCGTATGATCAGACCATGTCACTGTATGGTCAGACACGGCCATTACACAGTACACAGCGGGGGCACATTTATAAAATTATCTCAGCACAGGAACATTTTATTTATACACATCCAATTGTGGAAAATTATTATTATTCCAATGTATTTTGATTAAAATCATCATTAAAACTAACTTTGTTCATGGAAAAGCCCCTTTAAGCAAGGTAATGTTTTGGGAAAACACATGAATGCTCAACAACACTGAATACAGGAAAGTTCTAAACTATTCCATTGATGATGAAAAATACTTTTCCAACAAGTTAACAGAAGAACTATTAAACCTTGGCTTGCTTCTTACATACAAGTAGGATTATTACACTACTATGTTTAAATACATAATATAATAATAAAGTAATGAATTAATTTATAATATTACGTAGTATGAGACTTAAGCAAAAAAACATATAAAGCAGAAAATTATTACATATCACAGGTGAAATAAAAATAGGTCAGAATCCATATGTTGGCAGATAATCTTTAAGAGATATATTTTTTGCTTCCCATTAACACATTACTCTTCCTAGAGACAGCATGCAGTTTACCACATCAGTGTACATCCGTATATCTCTGTCACTCCTTGCACACTTTTAGGCATGATTACATTTTAACAACAATCTGACACTAAAACGGATGACATTCCCAGGTCCGGATATAAGCTCGATTCATCTACACTTTCTGTGAAACCAAGGCATTCATTATTTCATCAATTCTTTCACTTGGAAAGGTGGTAGAAATATATCAAACAGGCCTGGGTGATCATTATTACAGGCTGAATTCTGGTAATTGGAAAGACAGCATTTAAGATTTGATGGAGAGAAGAAAAATTTGAAGCACTTAAAACTGGAAGTGATTATACATAATGGGTGATTTTTTTTTCAGGTAAATCAATAAATGACTGAAATAAATTGACTTTATCAGCAAAATATGAGTCCAGCTATGGACTCTGAACTGCAAGAATTTTGTTTTCATCCCATGGGGAAGAAAAAAACAAGCAATCAAAATAAGGGCTAAAGGCATCACTTAACAAGGTGTCAGCTTTGTGAAGAAACGCATTGTCTCTTTGGGGCTACATTGGAATAAAAGTAATAAATTATGGCAGGGTGGGTAGACAAAGAGAGGAAATTTGGATAACATCACTATTAAAGAAAAAAAAACGGAAAGAAACAAGGGTTTCAGAAATGCCTATTGTCTTATATGAATTATTATTAGCTGGTGTTTGCAGGAAACCACTTTCATGTGTTTTAGGACAAAGTGCAGACCCTTGGAACATGCTGGATTTGCACAAGACATAGACCAGATTTTCTTATTTCCGAATACAATAAAACATAAGGGAAGATTTACACAGACTATAGTGTGAGCCCAAGTCAATAACATTAAAAGGATATAGGCAATAATAAACAAGTCTAACATTACACACATGCCACATTACAGCCTTACTCCAAATCAGCAGAAATTAAATCCAATTACTGAAGAGCACAAACTCAATGAGGCTTTTATCCTCTAGATTTCAGCAATTAAAGACTTGGTAACCTCAAAACAGATCTGCAGGTCATCATTGATAAAAAAAAAGTTGAGGTCGAGCATCAATTTAAAAATGTAAAATTTGTGTTAGTATACCATGGGCTCCCTGAAAGTGAAAAGCTCCCAGCGGTCAACAATTACCATCAGAAAGTTTAAGTGCTCATACAACTAAACACAGGTATAAATTTCATGGGGGTTTAACACCCTGGGTAGAGTAACAGAGACACAGACAGGCATCAAATGTCCAAAGCTCACTTTCCTGTTGTTTTTTTATTGGTAATGTAAGTTCAGTAGAGCCAACATACATATGGATTGTAAGAGGCAACACAGAAAAAAGGATACATCAAATGTCTGCACATCTGAGCGCTTACTAAACAATATGACGTCTCTGTCTATATTAGACAACATATTTATACCTCTAGTTTACATGCAGCCTCAGAACAACAACCCTGATCTGTCCAGAGAACACACTGTGTCCATCTAGAGATCCCCCTAGGTCTCATTATTTTGCATTTAATGGAATCTTAGAACGATTCTCTGGGAAACATAATAAAACAAATACACAGACTAAATAATATACAGCTAAATATTAAACCATTTTCTAAATACCTCTATTTATAAAAAAAGTGATTCTTTATGTAGTGTACTCTGTCAGGATTGCAGAGATGGCTACTGCCATTAAAATCATTGTGCAGCTCGTCCTAGATTTCAGAGGCCATACAGGAGGACGGGCTGCGTGAAGAACATCTGCTCAAGACATACGTCAGGTCAGAGTACCGTCCTGTCAGGCATCCTGAACGTCAGGTCAGAGTACCGTCCTGTCAGGCATCCTGAACGTCAGGTCAGAGTACCGTCCTGTCAGGCATCCTGAACGTCAGGTCAGAGTACCGTCCTGTCAGGCATCCTGAACGTCAGGTCAGAGTACCGTCCTGTCAGGCATCCTGAACGTCAGGTCAGAGTACCGTCCTGTCAGGCATCCTGAACGTCAGGTCAGAGTACCGTCCTGTCAGGCATCCTGAACGTCAGGTCAGAGTACCGTCCCGTCAGGCATCCTGAACGTGCATTTAGCTGTTCAGTCAACCTAACTGGGCACTGAGCAGATCCGGACTAAAGGAGAAGATGAACACTTTTCTATATCTGACCGAGAATGGACTACTACTGTGTGACTTCTGAAATTAAGGACAGCCTGCACAATAATACAGGTGGCAGTTGTCATTTTAAAATCCTGACAGTGCAGAATGTAAAGAATACCTTTTAAACAAAATAAAGGTTTATAGAAAAAAATGTAATATTTAAAGGTGATATCTGAGACTTTAAAAAACAAACATGCCTAAGAACTAACAAGAATGTAGTTGCTAATACAGACACCTACCTGACTATTGTACTCGGCGCTGGGGTTAACCGCTCCTGCCGGAGATTCAGTTGTTCCCTGTCAACAGAGCAGCGGTTTCTCTTCCTGTTGACAGGGTGGGACTACTGGTGTCATGCTGATTGAGAGACAGCTTCCCCCAATTAGGCAGCGGGGATTCGCCTGTCAATCAGAATGACACAAGTAGTCAAGCCCAGTCAACAGGAAACAAAATGGCTGCTCTGTTGACGTGACATCAGCAAAAGTCTGTGACAGCTTTGGGCTGCTGGAGAACAGGCAGGTAGGTAGCTTTTTTGTTAAAGTTCCAGATATCCCCTTTAAATGTGTGTTATTTATTTTAGCACATTTCTAGGACGACCCCTTTAAGAGCAAAGCAAGCAGTAGACTAGGAACTTAGGATTCACTCTAACCGGTCACAATAAAGCCTCTAAGTTCAGAACATACGGAGATACTAAGTTGGAGCTTTTCACCATGTATAAGTGAGAAACCTAGGTGGAACATATACAGTACATCATCCATAACTTGTCCAGTCACTGCCTTACAACTCATAAACTAAAATGTCTTCTGTGGCATCACCCATGCATCATGGAAGCAACATGGAAAGCTGGAGACACACTATGTTAAAGGCAGGATCAATGTATTTTTTATGCAAGGACATAATAGTAAGAACTTTGCACAAGAGTATCATGTTTTGTTACCAATGCTGGGCTATCTGGAGCAGTTTCATAAATTTCATAAAGAATAAATATGGGGAGCTGCACATGGTCAGCCTCTGCCCCATTAAGACAGGGCTCTACAGAGCATAGATCATGGGATTAGGGGGGAGGCCATCGGTTGGATCCTGAGCGATCAGGAAGTTATCCCTTATTTTAAACATCCAAAATAACTTCTATACTAATTAAAACCCTTTAAACTTCCACAAGAAACAAAATCTAAAGAGCCTGTAGTATTTAGAGATTATATTAGGTGGTTGTTCAATCCAAAAGCACATTATTTAAGCTGAACCCCATCATGTGAATGCGATGAAGCTGCAATACCAGACACATCCCATGGATAAGAATGACTTGGATAATGAAGAAAACATTTTTACAATAGAAGCATGTTCTTCATTTTAGTTAAGAGTATGTTAAAAATAATAATGAAATAATTTAACATATTGTTTTTACATATGACACCAAAAAGGGAATTTCTATGCGATTTTAAATTCATATCATATCATCTAGTTCTATTGGTCTGATGAAAGGGTATCGTTACCCCAAAACACATATCCACTACATAGAAGTCGTTTTAATTGATCTTTACTAATTTTTCATTGTGTTTAATAATAAATTTACATTTTCTATTATTATTTGGTGACAGCAACCTAAAGAGGTGTTTTCTAAATGCATACCTTTGTTCATAAAATACTGCTTATGGGGAGAAAAGAAGAAAAAAAAAGTGCATGACAGTATATCCCAGGATTAGAATAGATAATTATGCTGGAATTTATAATATGATTTTCATTGGAGCCAAGCTCTCTTGCCCCTTATAAGTTATGCTGTTCTATTTTTCTTTGAATCAAACAAATACGTCTTTAGAGTTGGCTGAAATGCTCTGTCACATCACCTTCAGTATTTCAGAATAAAGAGAAATCATTAACCCATGAAATATATGAATAATTGACCTGCTGTTTGAGGGGTGACAGGAAGGTCATATTTTATAATATGGATCAAGGCATGATCGCATATTGGTTTGCTCTCTAGTTAGGTTCACCGGGTCAAGCGAATACTGAATGACAGATCTTCCCAGATATTTCCAAACAGGTGTTTGGAGAGAAATTAAAATTGGAAAGTAGAAGGCAAAAAAAGAAGACACTTTCTTTCCTCCATTTTGCTAATTAATATGTCAGAGCTCATAAAGAAGAAAGTCGTCAGCTTTTCTTGGGCACTGCATCATTTTAAAAGAGCAATGTCAGCAGAGCCTCGGCAGACAGTCAATACATATTAAAAAGGGTTCCAAGCGCTAAATCAAAATGAAATGCGAAAAGGGGAAAGGATAGAAAAGAAGATGGATAATAAATAATAACACTAGGAACAAAAGCAACTGTATTATATTATTACCGAGAGCTGTATGAAAAGGAAAGACTATAGAAATAGAAAGATTATGTATAACGGTATAAAATATATATATTAGATGGATTTAATTTTCCATATATATGCATTACAGCAACAGTCCATAAAGTTGGAAACACAGAATGCAGGATACTTTAGTGGGCCATTCTGTAGTGTAAGTGGGGAACTTAAATTTTCCAATAAGTAAATAATATAAATCACCTTTAATGGACTGAGCTACTAAACAAAACAACACTTAGAAAAAAACAAAACAAAAAAAACAAAAAACAAACAGCCCCATGTACACTACCGTTCAAAAGTTTAGGGTCACTTAGAAATTTCCTTATTATTGAAGGAAAAGCAGTTTTTTTTTTCCAAAGAAGCCAACATTAAATAATTTAGAAATACACTCTACACATTGTTAATGTGGTTAGTGACTATTCTAGCTGCAAACGTCTGGTTTGTAATGCAATATCTTCATAGGTGTATAGAGGCCCATATCCAACAACCATCACTCCAGTGTTCTTATGGTACTTTGTGTTTGCGAACTGTGTAAGAAGGCTCATGGATGGTTAGAATACCCTTGAAAACCCTTTTGCAAGTATATTAGCACAGCTGAAAACAGTTTGGCTGATTGGAGAAGCTATAAATCTGACCTTCCTTTGGGCTAGTTGAGAATCTGGAGCATTACATTTGTTGGTTCCATTAAACTCTCAACATGACCAGAAAAGAAGAACTTTCATGTGAAACTCAAGAGTCTATTCTTCTTCTTAGAAATGAAGGCTATTCTATGCGAGAAATTGCCAAGAAACTGAAGATTTCCTACAACGGTGTGTACTACTCCCTTCAAAGGAGAGCACAAACAGGCTCTAACCAGAGTAGAAAGAGAAGTGGGAGGCCCTGCTGCACAACTGAGCAACAAGTCAAGTACATTAGAGTATGTAGTTTGAGAAATCGACACCTCTCAGGTACTCAGCTGGCAGCTTCATTAAATAGTACAACACCAGTGTCAACGTCTACAGTTAAGAGGAGACTCCAGGATGCTGGCTTTCAGGGCAGAGTGGCAAAGAAAAAGCCATATCTGAGGCTGGCTAATAAAAGAAAAAAAGAACACAGACATTGGACAGAGGAAGATTGGAAAAAAGTGTTATGGGCAGATGGATCCAAGTTTGAGATGTTTGGAAACACAGAAGGACATTTGTGAGATGCAGAACAACTGAAAAGAGGCTGGAAGAGTGCCTAATGCCATCTGTCAAGCATGGTGGATGTAATGTGATGGTCTGGGATTGCTTTGGTGCTGGTAAAGTGGGAGATTTGTACAAGGTAAAAGGGATTTTGAATAAGGAAGGCTATCACTCCATTTTGCAACGCCATGCCATACCCTGTGGACAGCGCTTGATTGGAGCCAATTTCATCCTACAACAGGACAATGGCCCAAAGCACAACTTCAAATTATGCAAGAACTATTTAGGGAAGAAGCAGGCAGCTGGTATTCTATCTGTAATGGAGTGGCCAGCGCAGTCACTAGATCTCAACCCCATTGAGCTGTTGTGGGAGCAGCTTGACCGTATGGAAAGCAAAAAGTGCCCATTAAGCCAAACCAACTTGTGGGAGGGGCTTCTGGAAGCATGGGGTGGAATTTCTCCAGATTACCTCAACAAATTAACTGCTAGAATGCCAAAGGTCTGCAATGCTGTAATTGCTCCAAAGGGAGCATTCTTTGACTAAAGCAAAGTTTGAAGGAGAAAATTATTATTTCAAATAAAAATCTTTTTTTCGAACCTTGTCAATATCTGGACTAGATTTTCAATTCATTTAGCAGCTCATTTGATTAATAAAAGTATGAGTTTTCATGGAAAACACAAATTGTCAGGGTGACACTAAACTTTTGAACGGTAGTGTATGTACTCCGGTTTATCATTTATAGTTTCACATTTCCAAATTACAAGAGGCCCAATTTATCAAATATTTTACTCCACAATTCTGGAATAAATGCTATAAAGATTTGCAAAATTTATGTACAACTAAAATTGCATCAAAATTATGTAACTTTTGATGTTTTCACATCAGTTTCTCCCAGCTCTGGAAAAATGGGCAAATTTGGGAAAGTGTGGAGGTGCACAAGGGGTGGGGTGCCACAGCTCATCTAATTCATGATGTGTTAGGGTGATCCCTATACCAGAAATCTCACGCTAGTACTTGACTGGAGTAAGATTTCTGGTGTGGCGCACGACACTCGTAAGACGTTCCAGATTGAAAACTGCAAAACATTCCTAATTTGGACTATTTTCCACGTCTCATTAAAAAGTGACTATTAAAACTGGTAGAGGTTTAGGGGGAGGGTACAAGGCTTTCTGTGGTTCAGAACTGTCACTAAAAAACCTTGTAAAAGCTACATCAGAAAAGACTGAAGTTCATTAAAAACTACTCATACAGCTTGTTTCATTGTTTCTCGACACTTTCTAATCCTTTATAAAAAAAAATGTATTTGTGTTTTCCCAGCAAATTTGTAAATTATGGTAAATAGCATGGCTGAGGAGGCTGGTGCTTTATTGATATTCATTTTCAACTCCTCTCCCTCGTTCCCAGCTTGGTAATTGCCAGCCAAGACCCCTCAAGTCTGGGTAAACATTCTAGGCTCCTCTAAAGATATAATGAACACATTTGCAGATTTAACCTTGGTCAACTTGGTTTTTGTAGAAGACAGTTAGAAACTGCTATACACTAAAAGTCCTGCTGGGAAATGGGCTCCTCCTTACGGTGGTGTGCTGCAGACTGCAGCTTCCACTGAGCATGTGCAAGATTTCCACAGCAGAAAAATGGAGGACGGTGAAAAGAGCTCGTCAATCAAGCTAGGTTGCAGTAGACAGAGTCTGCGGCCTTAATATACTTAAATCACTAATACATTATAATCTGACAGTCTATATAGTTGGACTGCAAACTAGAGAAGAGTGAATCAGTTTGCATGAACCTTATTCCAGCAGCCAGGTCAATATTCTATGACAACTGGACTAGAGCCCTGCAAATTGCCACTTACCCCTATGGTAAGATCTGATGACATATCCTCTTCAATATAAATTATGCTCAAAACGTTCAGTAGATTATAGAGCCAACCTAGATGTACATTTCCAATGCATGTACACACCGAGATGCAACAAATGTAGGAAGAGGCCTATGCGTTCTAATAAATGTGCCATATTTTACTTCAGCATACTAGGACATAGTCCAGCAAATAAAAGGCTGCTCATAGTAACATTCACTATAGTGGATTGTAGGAATTCAGATAACCGTTACAGCCAAGCCAGTAAGTCATATGTCTGACGTGAGTGGGAGCCTGGTCTGTGTCCATGTACATGTATTAAGGGAACAGATTGGAATGAAAAGTATAAGGGCACCTGCAAATTAGCATAAGAAAAATAGTCTTGAGTTTTATCCAAAAAACTAGGACATTTTTTTTCTAATTTTCATTTGCTTTTCATCCATATGCCATCCATGTGTCCATTTCTAACGTCCATCCGTGTGATATCCGTGTGCGATCCATTTTCATACAAGTACACTAAAGCATGTACATGGTCCCCTACAGTTTCATAGGTAAATTTAATTATTTCCGCAAAATCGGATGCCAATCAGCTGGTCCAAGTAGTGCATGCTACAATTTTTTGCTCACGGACAGTTGGACCAAGAAAAAAACGGTCATGTGAACAGCACTATTGAATAACATGAGTCATTGTGCTGTCTGTGTGTCATCAGATTAAAAACTGGATGTCACACATTAGACTAGCATACTCGTCTGCAGACACCCTTAAACGAATAATGCAAGTACACAGTTAATTAATTTACATGCCCCAAGATCATCAGTGCCTTAGGGGAGTCGAACTACTGTAACTTCTTGAGATGAGTGCCTACTTTTTTTTTTTTAGAATGTTATAAACAAATATTAAGCATAATGCTAAAAGTTACCCAGAGATTTAAGATTAATAAAGCTGAAACAAGAAAATAAGACGCCAATGCCATGTCCTTTCATTTAAATACAGTTTCCAAACCTAAGTACTATGCCACTGTTTTGTTTCCGTTGCTATATTGCTCATTTGGGGCTGATAGGATTAGACATTAGAAAAAAGTAGAGGCCAATAATACAATGGATGAAAAGCAGAGTTAGTGGTCCATCTGTAAGTATTTTTTTAATACTAAAAGTCTAGTTAAAGGGGTTTTCCCAAGAAAAAAAGATTTTGGAATAATAATAATTTCCACAATATTATATAAATTTCCATAATGTTTATATAAAATGTTCCTGTGCTAAGATAATTTTATACATGTGCCCCTGCTGTGTACTGAGTAATGTCTGTGTCTGACCGTGCAGGACCATGGTCTGATCATACCACAGCTCCTGGGCAGGGGAGGAAGCAAAAAAGGATACAGACATTATAGTATGGGATCACAGCTGATTCTTTTTTGTGAGACAAAATGTTTCCTTGCCTGTTTTTAAGCAATGTTTTAACTGAAAGAAATGAACATATTCTCATTAATATCTGATCACATGCTGTCCTGTCTGTATACTCTCTGTTGCGTCCTTCCCTGGCCAGTGCTTATTGTATGATCAGACACAGCCAGTACACAGTACACAGCAGGGGCACATTTATATGATTATCTCAGCACAGGGACATTATTTTTAAACACATCCAATGGTGGAACTTATTATTATTTCTAGAGCTATTGATTAAAATGTACTTTTGTTTGTGCGAAAACCCCTTTAAGTCTGGGTACCCTCCCAACTCCTTCCTTATGACTCAATCATCGCTTTGTTTTGTAGGTTTATGTTTCATAAAAGATAAGAAAACTAACTTGGATTTTATGATGGTGTCTTTTTTTGCTGTGGTTCCAGCATTTTATAGGAGAACATAATGTCTAGACATTTCTAGATCCCATGACAACATATCTTATATAAGATAACTAAAATATAATGTCAGCAGAGTTCATTCTGATCTTGCAGGTCTGAGATGTTCTTATTAACTGTAGCAATATTTTATCATGCTTCCCTTGTAACTAATTTTCACATTTCTCAATTAGATGGATATGTACTGTAAAGGTCACCATTGCTGAGAAATAGCTGCAAATGTGCCATATTAAGCCTAAGTAGAGCTTATGTTCCTTAAATTGGCAGAAAAACATATGTCTATAATTTATTTTGCATAGGGAATATTTATGCCTCCTATTTGTATGTATGTCTCAGTGGGGGCCGCCATTAACCTCTCAAGGCTTCACTAGGCGCTATGAATTTTGATGCAAAGCTAAAATCTTTCAAAATTTTGTTGCAGCTCCAAAAAGATTATTCTGCTTTATAATGCAGTGATGAACAGGTTACACACTGCTTGTTGGCTGGGATTCAAATTTATGGTATATGATGGTAATTTACAGGACTGTCATTGGAATAGCAATTTCCTAAACGGGTCTATTCATCTTTGTTTTTTTGCTTCTTCTGCAGGAAATCTTCATTTCTTTTTAGGCATGTGAAAATAAGGCGTTGCTACTATTTTTGCTAGCCTATACCTTTTTTAATATATAGTCTATAATTTTTTTACTAACTATGCATTTAAGTTACGGATAATCAAGATATATGTGAGACTATTACCGTATATACTCGAGTATAAGCCGACCCGAGTATAAGCCGACCCCCCTAATTTTGCCACAAAAAACTGGGAAAACTTATTGACTCGAGTATAAGCCTAGGGTGGAAATGCAGCAACTACCGGTGAATTTCAAAAATAAAAATAGATCATTATTTCCCCATAGCTGTGCCATATAGTGCTCTACACCATTCATATTTCCCCATAGCTGTGCCCCATATAGTGCTCTGCACCGTTCACTGTGCCCCCTAGCTGTGCCATATACAGTGCTCCGCACCGTTCACTGTGCCCCCTAGCTGTGCCATATAGTGCTCTGCACCGTTCATTGTGCCCCCTAGCTGTGCCTTATACGGTGCTCTGCACCGTTCACTGTGCCCCCTAGCTGTGCCTTATACGGTGCTCTGCACCGTTCACTGTGCCCCCTAGCTGTGCCATATACGGTGCTCTGCACCGTTCACTGTGCCCCCTAGCTGTGCCTTATACGGTGCTCTGCACCGTTCACTGTGCCCCCTAGCTGTGCCTTATACGGTGCTCCGCACCGTTCACTGTGCCCCCTAGCTGTGCCATATAGTGCTCTGCACCGTTCATTGTGCCCCCTAGCTGTGCCTTATACGGTGCTCTGCACCGTTCATTGTGCCCCCTAGCTGTGCCTTATACGGTGCTCTGCACCGTTCACTGTGCCCCCTAGCTGTGCCTTATACGGTGCTCTGCACCGTTCACTGTGCCCCCTAGCTGTGCCATATACGGTGCTCTGCACCGTTCACTGTGCCCCCTAGCTGTGCCTTATACGGTGCTCTGCACCGTTCACTGTGCCCCCTAGCTGTGCCTTATACGGTGCTCTGCACCGTTCACTGTGCCCCCTAGCTGTGCCTTATACGGTGCTCTGCACCGTTCACTGTGCCCCCTAGCTGTGCCTTATACGGTGCTCTGCACCGTTCACTGTGCCCCCTAGCTGTGCCTTATACGGTGCTCTGCACCGTTCACTGTGCCCCCTAGCTGTGCCTTATACGGTGCTCTGCACCGTTCATTGTGCCCCCTAGCTGTGCCTTATACGGTGCTCTGCACCGTTCATTGTGCCCCCTAGCTGTGCCTTATACGGTGCTCTGCACCGTTCATTGTGCCCCATAGATGCTCCACATTAATCTGTGCTGCCGCTGCTACTGCTGCAATAAAAAAAAAAAAACACATACTCACCTCCCTTGATTGCAGCTCCCGGCGTCTCGTTCCGGCGCCTCCATCTTCCCGGCGTCTGTGCTCTGACTGATCAGGCAGAGGGCGCCGCGCACACTATATGCGTCATCGCGCCCTCTGCCTGAACAGTCAGAGAGCGCAGACGCCGGGAAGATGGAGGCGCCGGCCGGGAAGATGGATTGGCGCCCGGCGGCTGGAACGAGGACAGGTGAATATAACATACTCACCTAGTCCTGGCGATCCTCGCGCTGTCCCCTCCTGTCTTCGGCGCTGCAGCTTCTTTCTCTATCAGCGGTCACCGGCACCGCTGATTAGAGAAATGAATAAGCGGCTCCGCCCCTATGGGAGGTGGAGCCGCTTATTCATTTCTGTAATGAGCGGTCCCACGTGACCGCTGAAGAGAGGAAGAAGCTGCAGCGCCGAAGCCCGTGGGACGGCAGGGACAGCGCGAGGATCGCTGGGACTAGGTAAGTATACCCCAGCGCCCTCAGCCCCTCACCTGCCGACCCCACCGCTACCGTGACTCGAGTATAAGCCGAGGGGGGCACTTTCAGCCCTAAAATTTGGGCTGAAAATCTCGGCTTATACTCGAGTATATACGGTAAGTAAGATTTCACAAATTAGAGTAATGATTAAGTTATAAGGTAGATAGGTATCCTAAAATTATTTATCTGGTCTATTCGGTCAAAATATCCATTAAAAAATTCATTCAAATCGTAAAGGCTATAAGGATATGTGCCTATTTACCATTTTTAGTTGTTGCCATTAAACAGCTAAAATACAAAAATAAAGCAACTTTACAAAAAAGCTATAAAATAAAAATTACATACTTATACACACACACACAGAGGGTAAAATAAGCATTGAACACGTCTGTCATGCAGCTGCAGTGCAGTACAGTGCAACCTCCACCAGGGGGAGCCTGGTAGGGAAGCCAGACTGCACACACAGAGCAACTGAACAGACACCACCTAATGGCGAGAGCGAGGTCAAGAAAACCACGTCAGAGCACAACAGTACAAAAGGATTTAGACAGAATGGATAGTCAGGACATAGCAAGGGATCAGTAAACCAGGACGGGCAAAATACGGTACAATAGGGACAAACTGAAACGGAGTCAAAAAGGCAAGCCAAGAGATCAGAACCAGGGAGTCAAGCAGATATACAGACAAAGAAAGACACTGGGAAAGGGCAGGCAGGGGGAAATAACAGACACAGGACAAGTCAGGGTTCACAGTAGGACAAATCAAGGGCTTCCAGAGACAGGTTCACACGCCAAAGACAGACCTATAGCTGACACCACCCTCTGGATACCTGGAAGCTAAATAGCAAACCCGAGCCCAGAATGAGGCAGAGCAAAGTTAACTCTTGACATGATCCACCCAGAGAAAGAGCAGACAAGACTAAACTCCGGAACGGATCATGACAACGTCACCAATTTTCTAAGTAAATATTTTTCTAAAGGTGCTATTGAGATGAAATTCTCAGCAGATGGCGTTAACAACCCATCCAAACAACACCGGCAAAGAAATCAAACCATAGATGTCCATAAACTAAGTTGTATGTAAAAATGAGAACTGACACGGAAAAAATATAGAACACATTAAGAAAGAGGTTCAAAAAGCCATGGAAGTCATGACACCATCTGAAATCTTTAAGTAATTAGAAAAAAAATCCTGCCACTTAATGAAAAATAATATCAGCTGGTTTAACTGTTGGCCTATAAAATATGATTCATTACCAAGATGCCACACAAGAAGCATCTCATGATGGGTAAAAGCAATGAGCGTTGTCAAGACCTTTGCCACCTTCTTGCTGAAAAACATACTAATGGCATTGATTACAGAAAAATTTCAAAACTACTGAAAGTTCCAGTGAGCACTGTTGGGGTAATAATCCAGAAGTAGAAAGAACATAGTTTCACCATAAACCAGCCACAAACAAGTGTTCCCAGGAAGAGTTTAGACAGAAAAGTTAAAAATAATTGTCCAAAAGCCAAGGACCACCTGTGGACAGCTATGATAAGACCTAGTATTAGCAGGTAGAATTGTTTCAAAGAAAAAAAAGTAATGCACCTCCATGACCGGTATGCACGCTCACCATGCAAGACTCCATTGCTGAATTAAAAGCATGTTCACATGTTTAAAGTTTGCTCAACAACATTTAGACACGCCTGTGAAATACTGGGAGAATATAGTCTGGTTAAATGAGAACAAAATTGAACTATTTGGATGCCATAACACATCAGATGTTTAGAGGCCAAAGGGCACTGCATATCACCCCCAAAAAACTATAACAACAGTGACGTTTGAAGGTGGGAACATCATGGTGTGGAGCTGTTTTTCAACATACGGCACTAGCAAACTTCAAATAATTGAAGGAAGGATGAACATACCTAGATTTCCTTAGAAAAAAATCTGCTGTCATCTATCAGGATGATGACTATGACAGAGGGTGGACATTTCAGCAAGACAATAATACTAAACACACAGACAAGAAAATTATCAATTGGTTTCAGAGAAAGAAAATAAAGCTGCTAGAATGTCCCAAGCAATCACCTGATCTGAATCCAATAGAAAATGTATGGAAAGAACTAAAGCTGAAATTTGATAGAAAAACCCCATAGAACCTTGAGGATTTTAAGTGGTTGTGTGGAAGAATGGGTCAAAATCACACCTGAGCAATACATGAGACTAGTCTCTCCATATAGCATGTGTCATGAAGTCCATCCCCAACAAAGGCTTTTCTACGAAGTATTAACTAAATTTCAGTAAGCATGTTCAATACGTTTCCCTGTGTCATTTCTTATTATTACACATACAGTTATGGCCAAAAGTGTGGCACCCTAGAAATTGTTCCAGAAAATAAAGTATTTCTCTTAGAAGATTATTACAATTACACATAATTTGTTATACACAAGTTTATTTCCTTTGTGTTTATTGTAACAACACAAAAATAGAGTGAAAAAAAGGCAAAGTGGCCATCATTTCACACATAATTCCAAAAATGGGCCAGACAAAACTGTTGGCACCCAAAACTTAATATTTGGTTGCACAACTTTGGAATAAATAACTGCAATCAATCACCTCCTATAACCATCAAAAAGCTACTTAAACCTCTTATCTGGAATTTTGGACCACTTTTATTCTGCAAACTGTTCCAGGCTTCTCGGATTTGAAGGGTGCCTTCTCCCCAAAAAAAATTTAAGATGTCTCTCCATAGGTGTTCAATTTGATTTAGATCTGGATTTATTGCTTGCTACTTCATAACTCTCCATCGCTTTGTTTCCATCTATTCTTGGGTGCTTCTTGAAGTATGTTTGAGGTCACGGTCCTGCTGGAAGACCCCTGACCTAGGACAGAAACCCAGCTTTTTTTTACACTGGGCACTACCATTGAAAACATAAATCCTTTGGTAATCTTCAAATTTCATGATGCCTTGGCCACAATCAAGGCACCCAGAAGCAGCAAAACACCCCCACACCACCTTTGAACCTCCACTACATTTGACTGTAGGTCTCATTCATTTTTGGTAAACAGTAAAATGATGTGCCTTACCAAAAAGCTCTATCATGGACTCATCTGTCCACAAAACACTTTCCCAGAAGTATTTTTGCTTACACACGTACATTTTAGCAAACTGGAGTCAATTTTTTTATGTCTCTGTGTCAGAAGGGGTTCTCCTGGGTCTCCTTCCATAGTGTTTCATTTCTTAAAATGTTGACAGCTAGATCATGCAGACAATGATGCATCCGGTGCCTGCAGGCCAGCTTGAATTTCCTTGGAACTTGATTAGGGCTGCTTATCCACCATCAGGACTACCCTGTGCTACAACCTTTCATGATTTTTTTTTCTGCCATCCACATCCAGGTAGATCAGCTACAGTGCCATGGATTGTAAACTTCTTGATTATGATGTGCACCATGAAAAAAGGAACATCAAGATCTCTGAAGATAGAATTGTAACTTTGAGATTGTTAATATTTTTAAACTTTTTTTGGTTCTCAAGTCCTCAGACAGTTCTATTCTCCTCTTTTTGATCTCCATGCTTGGTGTGGCACACACAGAAACACAATGCAAAGATTGAGTCAACTTCTTTTTATCTGGTTTCAAGTGTGATTTTCATATCACCCACACATGTTACTTGCCACATGTGAGATTGATTGAGCAAAACATGTTTGAGACAAAGTTGCTTACCCACAATTTTTGAGAAATGCCAAAAAATTTGTACAGCCCATTTTGGGGGTTTTGTGTGAAATGATGTCCAATTTGCCTTTTTTTCTTATTTTTTGTATTGTTTCAAAAAACACAAAGGAAGTAAACATGTGTATAACAAAACATTTCTAATAGCAATAATTTTCTTGGAAAAATATTTCATTTTCTGGAACAATTTCAAGGGTGCCAACACTTTTGGCCATGACTAACTTAATTTATGGACATCTATGGCTAGATTTCCTTGCTCATGTGGACTGGATCGGTTGTTACCGACATCTGGTGAGAATTTCTTGTCAATAGTACCTTTAGAAGTGGAGTTACTTAGAAAATGTTTGACATGCTCAATACTTATTCAGCCCTCATCTATAATATAACGCTGGGAGCGTCACCCTGTCCAAAGCCTTTATAGACTGCGCAAGTGCAAGCGCCGGCGCAGTCTGGACCCCACAGAGTGACACAGCCCAGGAGATCGCGGTATGCGTAAACACTGAACGCACACCGCGATCTCCAACGGAGAAGCAGGGACATGCCAGGAGGGTGAGTATGCTATATTCACCTGTCCCGTTCCAGTGCTGCACGCCGCTCCATCTTCCGGGTCCTCTGGTGTGACGTTCAGTTCAGAGGGCGCGATGACGCGCTTTATGCGCGCCGCCCTCTGACTGAACAGGCACAGCCAGAGGACCCGGAAGAAGCGGCACGCAGTGCTGGAATGGGACAGGTGAATATAGCAAGTGTCGGGGGCCTGAGCTAGCGGCGACTCCGAAACCTGACCCCCACAGCGCGCCGCTGTCCCCGCCTGCTCAGGCCCCCCAGCACTCGGCGCCCAGCGACGATAGGGGAGTATGTTATTTTTTATATATATTGCAGCAGCATACGGGGTATATAATACTATGGAGCATCTTATGGGGGCCATCAACATTTATGGAGCAGTATAAGGGGCATAGACTATGGAGCATCTTATGGGGGCCATCAACTATAATGGAGCAGCATACGGGGAATACACTATGGAGCATGTTATGGGGGCCATGAACTATAATGGAGCAGCATATGATGCATATAGTATGGAACATCTTATGGGGGCCATCAACCATAATGGTGCAGCATACGGGGCATATACTATGGAGCATGTTATGGGGGCCATCAATGATAATGGAGCAGCATATGAGGCATATACTAAGGAGCATCTTATGGGGGCCATCAACATTTATGTAGCAGTATATGAGGCATATACTATGGGGCATCTTATGGGGGCCATCAACCATAATGGAGCAGCATACAGGGCAATATACTATGGAGCATCGTATGGGGGCCATCAACCATAATGGAGCAGCATATGGGGCATATACTATGGAGCATCTTATGGGGGCCATCAACCATAATGGAACAGTATACGGGGCATATAATATGGAGCATCTTATGGGGGCCATCAACCATAATGGAACAGCATACAGGGCATATACTATGGAACATCTTATGGGTGCCATCAACCATAATGGTGCAGCATACGGGGCATATGCTATGGAGCATCTTATGGGGGCCATCAACCATAATGCAGCAGCATATGAGGCATATACTATGGAGCATCTTATGGGGGCCATCAACCATAATGGAGCAGCATATGAGGCATATACTATGGAGCATCTTATGGGGGCCATCAACCATAATGGAACAGTATACGGGGCATATACTATGGAGCATCTTATGGGGGCCATCAACCATAATGGAGCAGCATACAGGGCATATACTATGGAGCATCTTATGGGGGCCATCAACCATAATGGAACAGTATACGGGGCATATACTATGGAGCATCTTATGGGGGTCATCAACCATAATGGAGCAGCATACGGGGCATATACTATGGAGCATCTTATGGGGGCCATCAACCATAATGGAACAGTATACGGGACATATACTATGGAGCATCTTATGGGGGCCATCAACCATAATGGAGCAGCATACATGGCATATACTATGGAACATCTTATGGGTGCCATCAACCATAATGGTGCAGCATACGGGGCATATGCTATGGAGCATCTTATGGGGGCCATCAACCATAATGCAGCAGCATATGAGGCATATACTATGGAGCATCTTATGGATCTTATAGGGACCATCAACCTTTATGGAGCAGCGTATGGGGCATATGGATGGGAGCAGCAAATTACAGAACGGTGGCGCAGGATGGGAGCAGCACATGATAGAACGGGGCACAGGATGGGAGCAGCACATGACAGGATGTGGGCGCAGGATGGGAGCAGCAGATGACAGGATGGGGGCGCAGGATGGGAGCAGCAGATGACAGGATGGGGGCGCAAGATGGTAGCAGCAGATGACTAGATTAGGGCGCAGGATGGAAGCAACACATACCAGGATGGAGACCATATACCAATATAAATGCTCGCCACCCGGGCATAGAACGGGTTCAATAGCTAGTATATACCCTATATACACTGCTCGAAAAATAAAGGGAACAGTAAAATATCCTAGATATCCCTGAATGAAATATTCCAGATGCAAATTTGTATTCATTGAATAGTGGAATCTGCTCAGAACAATAAAACACAGTTATCAATGTGAATCAAAATGAATATCCCAAGGAGGTCTGGATTTGGTATGATACTCAAAATCAAAGAGGAAAATCAAATTACAGGCTGATCCAAAATCAGTAGAAATGCTTCACTACAAGGAAAATATGCTCAATATTGTGTGTGTCCTCCACATGCCTGTATGACCTCCCTACTGTACAATGCCTGGGCATGCTCCTGATGAGGCAGCGGATGATCTCCTGAGGGATCTCCTCCCGGACCTGGACTAAAGCATTCGCCAACTGCTGGACAGTCTGTGGTGCAACGTAACGTTGGTGGATGGAGGGAGACAATGTCCCAGATGTGCTCAAGCGGACTCAGGTCTGGGAAATGGGCGGGCCAGTCCATAGCTTCAATGCCTTCATCTTGAAGGAACTGCTGACACACTCGAGCCACATGAGGTCTGGCATTTTTCTGCATTAGGAGGAACCCAGGGCCAACATATGACCAGCATATGGTCTCACAAGGGGTGTGAGGATCTCATCTCAGTACCTAATGGCACTCAGGCTACCTCTGTTGAGCACAAGGAGGGCTGTGAGGCCCTCGAAAGAAATGCCAACCGACACTATTACTGACTCACTGCCAAACCGGTCAGCTGAAGGATGTTGCAGGCAGCAGATCACTCTCCATGGCATTTACAGACTGTCACGTCCGTCACAAGGGCTCAGTGTGAACCTGCTTTCATCTGTGAAGAGCACAGGGTGCCAGTGGCAAATTTGCCAATCCTGGTGTTCTGTGGCAAATGCCAAGCATTCTGCACGGTGTTGGTCTGTGAGCACAAACCCAATCTGTGGATGTTGGGCCTCAGACCATCCTCATGGAGTCGGTTTCTAACCGTTTGTGCAGTCATATGCACATTTGTTCCCTGCTGGATGTCATTTTGCAGAGCTCTGGCAGTGCTCCTCCTGGCACAAAGGTGGGGGTAGCGGTCCTGCTTCTGGGTTGTTGTCCTCCTACAGCCCCCTCCACGTCTCCTGGCGTAATGGCTTGTCTCCGGGTAGCACCTCTAGCCTCTGGACACTACACTGACAGACACAGCAAACCTTCTTGCCACAGCTCGCATTCATGTGCCATCCTGGAGGAGATGCACTACCTGAGCTACTTGTGTGGGTTGTAGAGTCCTTCTCATGCTACCACGAGTGTGAAAGCACAACCAACATTCAAAAGTGACCAAAACATCTGCCAGAAAGCATTGGTACTGAGATGTGGTCTGTGGTCCCCACCTGCAGAACCACTCCTTTATTGAGGGTTTCTTGATATTTGCCAATAATCTCCATCTGTTGTCTACTCCATTTGCACAACAGCACGAGAAATTGATTGTCAATCAATGTTGCTTCCTAAGTGGACAGTTTGATCATGGTCATGATTAAGGGAGCTTAGTCTCCAGAAACACATTGAGATTCGCACCCATATGGTTTGTGCTGAAGTTTGTATCCTCCGTGTTTAAGTTTGTGAATAAAGAGAACTTTTTTCACGGATTCGGTGAAGCTGGACATTTTCTTCTTTTGGATTCTAAACGCCTGGACACAGCGGGTCTGTGCTCCCGAAATTCAGCTTATGCATCACGGGTGAGCTGGTTTATATCCCTTCTTTTTTGCAGACTCCAACAGGTTTTCTTCAAGAATGGTCCTGTATTTGGCTCCATCCATCTTCCCTGTCCCTACTGAAGAAAAGCAGGCCCAAACCATGGTGCTGCCACCACCATGTTTGACAGTGGACATGGTGTGTTCAGGGTGATGAGCTGTGTTGCCTTTACACCAAACATATCGTTTGGCATTGGTGCCAAAAAGTTCGATTTTGGTTTTATCTGACCAGAACACTTTCTTCCACATGTTTGGTGTGTCTCCCAGGTGGCTTGTTGCAAACTTTCTTCTTGCCACTCTTCCATGAAGACCAGATGTGTGCAGTCTACGACTGATTGTTGTCCTATGGACAGACAGTCCTACCTCAGACAGAAGAATCACAAGACGGATTTCTTCACCGCAGGTATCATTTTAATCAGTGTAACAGTGTCAACCTGACAATGCATGTAGTTTACTTGGCAAAATTATGCTGGCAGGTTCATTTAGAATTATATTAGTAGGGGCCCAGAGCACTGGATAAGTTCATGTAAACCACACTCCAATGCTTCCTACTGTGAACAATCAATGTTACACCTGTCTGGGGAAACTAATGTTTACTGGTAAAGCTAGCCTGGAAATGGTGAATGTGATTAAACACTGCTTAACACAATTCATAATGCAATAATTAGTAAACTGTAACCTTTTAATATGTTACTGCTTAGTAACAAAAAACCTCCATAAAAGATACTTCTTTATAGTTTTGGAGGTAATGTCCTAAGTTATATCAGCTGGCATGCAGCAACATTTTCTCACTCAATTGTCATGGCATTTTAAAAAGTACATAAAAGAGTCTGTGTAGATATGATTGACAGTCTAAATGGTCCACAGGTTACTTTTGTGTGAGTTACAATTTCAGGAATGCCTTTTGGCAGAAAGCAAAATAATTACCAAGTATGAAGTGAGTATTGTATAAACTACCACCATACAAAGAAAGAGCCTGGAGAGTTTGTTTCTGTGTCACAGGCAATTTGAATCAACAACTTCACAACAAAGTTAAATAACTGAATAGGCATCAAAATAATAGAGGTGCCGACCAACTGGAAGGAGAAGTGAAATTTAAGCAGGAGTTAAAAAAGCTGGGCAAATGTGAATATTCAATCTGTTAAATTAACAAGAACATCTACATATATATATAATTGTCTAAGGCAGTGTTCCCCAACTCCGGTCCTCAAGAGCCACCAACAGGTCATGTTTTACTAAGGAAATCCTGAAACATGACCTGTTGGTGGCTCTTGAGGACCGGAGTTGGGGGACACTGGACTAAGGGGTTCTTCCGTCTGTCTGTCTAACGGAAATCCTGTGTTGCTGATCAGCGACGGGCACGGTCCGGCCAAAATTAGTCCCTCCCTACTTCCATCCAGTCAGTGCCTGGCGCCCACTCCATACTCCCCTCCAGTTAGCGCTGACACAGGGTAAATGGCAGCCTTAATGGACCGCGTTATGCCGCGGGTAACACACTCAGTTAACGCTGCTATTAACCCTGTGTGACCAACTTTTTACTATTGATGCTGCTTATGCAGCATCAATAGTAAAAAGATCTAATGTTAAAAATAATTAAAAAAAAACAAAAAAAACTGCTATTCTCACCTTCCATCGTCTGCCAATGTGCGCGGTGCTGCCGCCAGCTTCCGTTCCCAGCAATGCATTGCGAAATTACCCATTAGACTTAGCGGTCTCGCGAGACAGCCAAGTCATCTGGGTAATTTCGCAATGCATCGCTGGGAGCGGAAGCTGATGGCAGCAGCACGCGCATCGGGACAGCTTCGCTGGACGCTGGCGGGTGAGTATATAACTATTTTTTTATTTTAATTATTTTTAACAGGGATTTGGTACCCACACTGCTATATACTACTATACTACGTGGGCTGTGTTATATACTATGTGGTCAGTGTTATATACTGCGTGGGCTGTGTT
The DNA here is from genome assembly GCF_032444005.1 of Ranitomeya imitator. Taxonomy (NCBI): domain Eukaryota; kingdom Metazoa; phylum Chordata; class Amphibia; order Anura; family Dendrobatidae; genus Ranitomeya; species Ranitomeya imitator. The sequence continues at coordinate 95,297,969 of NC_091288.1, read as the reverse complement.
ATATACTGCATGGGCTGTGCTATATATTATGTAGGCTGTGTCATATACTGGGTGGGCTGTGTTATATACTGTGTGGGCTGTGCTATATACTACGTGGCTGTGTTATATACTGTGTGTCTGCTATATACTACATGGCTCCTATATACTATGTGGCCTGTGCTATATACTATGTGGCTGCTATATACATACATACATACATATTCTAGAATACCCGATGCGTTAGAATCGGGCCACCATCTAGTGTTAGAAATAAAAGGTAAATAAAAGAGAAAAAATTACATAGATCACAAGATGTAAGAAAAAAATGAACTATTTCACAATATTGTTGTAACGGGTTTATCGGGACAGAGAGGAGCCAGAAGACCACAGTGTCTGATTTCTCCTACTCTTGCACTGATTAGAAACACTTAACCTTCATATTAAACAGTGTACAATTATTTTAGCAGTGAAGAGGTTAATCTGCTCTTTTGAGAGCTCCTGAAGTGTTTAGGCTCTCAGCTGTGAACGGTTAGACTTTCCCATCTCATATATAATCTGGGCCCTGGCTAACACTCATTGCCAGAGATAGCTTATGCTGCATGGCTGGAGGTTGTTGTTTTTCATTATAGAAGAAGGTGTTTGGTGAATTTATCTTTGACTGTTGGTAGTCTTTGAGCATGTGATAGTTCCCTTTCTTCTCCTATTTTGGCATAACCCCATCTTTCACTCCTGATACATTCCTCTGTTATGTGTGTGAGTATATTTGTAGGTTTGGTATTTTTTGTTACCCCTGTTTGTATTACCTTGTTAGTCTGGTTGGTGTACTATGGTATACTGCAATTCCTGTATGGGGGAAGGGTACAGACTGAGGGCAAATTCAGGAGCTAAGGCAAGGTACATGGCCCCAGCATCTTCACCATCAGAAGTAATCTGGAAGACAGGGTGAGCTAGGGCACCCCTAGTGTTAGGGACAGGGAATAAGTCCCTGGTCCCGGGACACCGGCAACAGAGTCGTGACAATTGTTTTAATTTATTAACATTTTTTTGCTCCTTAAGGTACCTTCACACTGAACAACATTACAACGATAACGATAGCGATCCGTGACGTTGCAGCGTCCTGGCTAGCGATATTGTTGTGTTTGACACGCAGCAGCGATCAGGATCCTGTGACATCGCTGGTCGGAGCTAGAAGGCCAGAACTTTATTTCATCGCTGGATCTCCCGCTGATATCGCTAAATCGGTGTGTGTGACGCCGATCCAGTGATGTGTTCACTGGTAACCAGGGTAAATATTGGGTTGCTAAGCGCAGGGCCGCGCTTAGTAACCCGATGTTTACCCTGGTTACCATTGTAAATGAAAAAAAAAAAAAAAAAAAAAAAACATACACACATTCCGGTGCCTGTCAGCGCCAGCCGGCCGTAAAGCAGAGCACAGCCGTGACGTCACCCCTCTGCTTTACGGCCGGCGCTTACACAGGATGCAGGAGGAGTGCAGGGAAGCGGACGCCGGGGACGTGACAGGCACCAGAATGTGAGTATGTGTTTTTTTTTGTTTTTTTTTTACATTTACAATGGTAACCAGGGTAAACATCGGGTTGCTAAGCGCGGCCCTGCGCTTAGTAACCCGATGTTTACCCTGGTTACCCGGGGACTTCAGCATCGTTGGTCGCTGGAGAGCTGTCTATGTGACAGCTCTCTAGCGACCACACAAGGACTTTCCATCGATCACGGCCAGATCGTATCGCTGGTCGTGATTGTTGGAAAGTTGCTGAGTGTGACGGTACCTTAACTCCATTGTATGGAAGCAAGTAGATGGTTATAAAACAGCTTAATCACCTGATTAAAAATCACTATACCAATGTGGCCATACACATTGCAGTCCATACTGAACATTACAGTTGTTCAACCTGGCCAAACATGTTTAGTGGCAATGGGCGAATAAGAATCTTTCTGGGAATATTCAAGGGACGTTCTTCCTGGGAAAAACTCTTCTAGTGACTATATTTTAACATCGTATTTCCTTATGATAACGGATGTTAATTTCCACCCAGCAAACATTTATTACTGTTGAAGTTGTTCATTTTCATAAACTTCAGTTTTTTTGTATAGCCATAATGATAAGTCTGAATAAACAGTTTAAAGGTGTTTTCCCACAAAGAAATTACACTTTAATCAGTAGATCTTGAAATAATAATAATTTCACAATTGGATGTGTTTATATAAAATGTTCCTGTGCTGAGATAATCTTATAAATGTGCCCCTGCTGTGTACTGTGTAATGGCTGTGTCTGACCGTGAGGGACATGGTCTGCTCATACCACATATCCTGGGCAGGGGAGGAGGCAAAAAAAAAAAAAGTATACAGGTAAGAAAGAACGGGATCACAGCTGATTCTTTTTAGGAGGTAAAACATTTCCCTGCGTGTTTTTAAGCAACATTTTACATGAAAGATAGAATCATTTGAAATCCCCTGCTGTGAAGTCTATATATTTCCCCTGCCCAGGAGCTGTGGTATGATCAGACCATGTTCCTGCATGGTCAGACACGGCCATTGCACAGTACACAGCAGGGGAACATTTATAAAATTATCTCAGCACAGGAACATTTTTTTTAACACATCCAATTGTGGAACTTATTATTATTCCAATATTGATTAGAATTAACTTTGTTAGCGGGAAAACCCTTTGAAGTGTTGAACTGAGGTTCTTTGAGCCCACCAAATAAAATGACTTTGTGTCATATCCTGATCTATAGAGAACATGTGTACATACACTTTAAAGGAAATCTGTCACCAGGTTTTTGCTACCTCATCAACATAATGTAGGGAAAGAGACCCTTATTCAAGTCATGTAACACTTAGTTTACTGGGTGCATCAGATGTGATACAATCAGAGTTTTCTCTGGTGTAGATGTAGCAGTGCTCAGAAAGCTAACCAACCACACCTTTGATTAGCAAATTTCTTTGCACATTGTTTATTGACATCAAGCTGCTAATCAGTGCTGGGGACGGGGTTTTACGTTGCCGTCGCACTCTCAGTGTTTGGTCAGTATTTTACATCAGTATTTATAAGTCAAAACCAGGAGTGGAACAATTAGAGGAAAAGTATAATCACCACTTCTGCATTTATCACCCACTCCTGGTTTTGGCTTACAAACACTGATGTAAAATTCTGACCAAATACTGCTAGTGTGACGGCAGCCTTACAAGGATGCACGTGGGCAGCTAGTCCAGGCAGAGATAATCTGCTGATTATAAAAAAAAAACTGATTGAACTGAAACAACAGCACACAACCTAACAAGTGACACATCCCTGTGATCAGTGTCCCAACCCCTACCTCATACTGACCTCACATTACATATCAAAAACCTGCCGACAGATTTCCTTTAATTTGATCCCAATCTTTGTTGGTATCATTGCACACACATTAAACATCAGTAATGTTATCGGCTCCAAATCTGGATATGTTCAGCTGGATCATTGGAGACCTGTTGAATTACTCATTATTGTGGGACCATGCATCCTTTGACTTTGGTGATTAAGTAAGAAACTGGTTGATGTCTTCCACTAGACTAGCGAGTGGCATACAGAGCACTATATGCATGCTGCTTGTCTTTGTAATCTGTTATGGCAATGTATTTAGGATTCTTCTAAAGCCACTAAAGATCCACTCATTTTGGTGTTGCCATAAACTAATTTTTGCAGAATTTTTTGTACAGCCTTTCCATCATCTAGTTCACAAAAACGTAATTCACATTTCTTCTCTTCGGGGAATAAAATGTTTCAAATCTCTTACTAGTTGATATCATTTTTCTTAGTATCTTAATATCCAAGAGCGAGGCAGTGTACCCAAGTTCAAAGACGCTTCTCTGATTACACTGACAGGCATGTCCTACCTCCGTCACATTCCCACACATGCATATTTCACTACTGACGGAGATTCCCAACAGGCCCCAGCTGCTGCTACCTTGTACATTGCCACTGTACTAAGTATTTCCTCTAGCACCTTAAAAAGGAGTTTGTCACTCCAGCTGTCACTAGACATCAAGTCTTAGCCTTAATAGCAAAGTCTAAATGTCATTTGTAGCATAAAAACATACGTAAAATGTAAACTTGTGCAATATGGTGAAAAATAGTAATATTTATGTCTAAAGTATTAAAGAATACAACATACCGAGGGGTGGGCACAGAAATATGTATGAAATAGAATGTGGTGCTAATTGCGAGTTTACAGTGGCATGCAAAAGTTGGAGCACCCCAAGTCAAAGTTACTGTTATTGTGAACAGTTAAAAAGTTGGAGATGATATGATTAGTGATGAGCGAATATACTCGTTACTCGAGATTTCCAGAACACGCTCGGGTGTCCTCCGAGTATTTTTTTGTGCTCGGAGATTTAGTTTTTATTGCCGCAGCTGAATGATTTACATCTGATAGCCAGCATATGTACATGTGGGGGTTACCTAGTTGCAAGGGAATCCCCACATGTAATCAAGCTGTCTAGTAGCTGTAAATCATTCAGCTGCGGCAAAAAAAAAACTAAATCTCCGAGCACTAAAAAATACTCGGAGGACCCCCAAGCATGCTCTGGAAATCTCGAGTAACGAGTATATTCGCTCATCACTAGATATGATCTCTAAGAGGCCGAAAGTTAAAGATGTCACATTTCTTTTTTTTTTTAGGACAAATATATACATACAATGGGGAAAAAAGTATTTAGTCAGCCACCAATTGTGCAAGTTATTTCACTTAAAAAAGATGAGCGAGGCCTGTAATTGACATCATAGGTAGACCACAACTAAAAGTCAAAACGAGAAAACAAATCGAGAAAATCATCTTGTCTGATTTGGCAAGATTTAGTTTGCAAATTATGGTGGAAAATAAGTATTTGGTCACCTAAAAACATGCAAGATCTCTGGCTCTCACAGACCTGTAACTTCTTCTTTAAGAGGCTCCTCTGTCATCCACTCATTACCTGTAGTAATAGCACCTGTTTGAACTTTTAATTTGTTTTAATCCAATCTTATTTTACCTACTTGTTCATTTTATTATGGGATTCGGCATTTTAATAGTGTGTAATGTTTTAAATTTCCCTTGATTGTTTAATTTTTGCTTATTGGTCCCTCTTTTCTTTAAATATGTCACCATCCCCCCAATTCTTATACCACCTGATGAAGACGGCGGCTTGCTGTTGAAACGCTTTGTGGATAACTTCTATAATAAAGGTTTGCTCATTTTAATCATATATGCCTTTTTCATCTGCACCCCAAGCGCTCCATTAAGACCACAACTCCTTCTTTATTCATTTTTAACTTTAGGTCTTTTAAATATCATTTCATCTTCAACTTTCTTAGGCTGGGTTCCCATTGCGTTATGGGACCGCGTTAAACGGACAGCGTTGCACGGCGAAATTAACGCCGTGCAACGCGCCCGTTGACGCGCCCATTCACGCTAATGGGAACGCGCTTCACTAGCGCGTGCCATGTTCGGCACGCACTAGCGACGCGCCGGTGATTCCTGGCGCGCCGCGGACGCTGCTTGCAGCGTCCGAGGCGCGCCCGCAGTCCGTTCCCCGCTCTCGCAGATCGGGGATCTGCGAGAGCGGGGACGTTACCGCGACCCCGACCGCAGCCCCATAGAAAACATTGCGCTAGCGCTAAACGGATTGCACTAACGCAATGTGACCCTAGCCTTAACTGTCTAAAATTTAACACGCCACTGTATGTGTAGGGAACAGTGCAGAAATGCCTGTAAATTAGCATAAAGTACAATGATCACTAGAATTCTGTTGGAATTCAATAGAGCAGCATGGCCAAATATGAATTATATCACTGGACTCATTAACAATGGGACTCAAGTACATAGCCTAGCACAGTGCTTGGCTATTTTCATGAGTTCGATAAGCAATGCTTCATTTAAAGCTCCTCTTAAGCACTTTATTTTTATTGCAGTGCCGGAGTGATGTTAATAATCCTATTTCCCGGTTCCTGGTCTTCTACTTACTAGTTGCTGTCTTCATTATATTTATCAGCATTGCTCTAATCGGTCTTCTACAAGTTGTGACCTGTTGGATCACTCTACTGTTTGCTGGATGAGCTGGAAGTCACACCTCAATGCAAGTATATGCAAGGCTCTGAGAGACACTTACATTGGGAGCTTATGATCATTAACCCTGACCTACAGTCAGTCAGAAGTTGCGGTCACAAGATGGTGGGACTGGTCGAGATGGTGGGTCAGGGCGAGAGCAGTGTTGGTGAAGAGGTGAAGACAGTGGGTGGTATCTGTTATGCTAGGGCCAGGGAACTTAATCAGTTGCACAATTGCAGCATAGAAATAAAAAAAAAACGCTGGAGTTGTGCTTTAACACACAGGACCTCTATTCTCATGATCGAGGATGAGCAGTAGAATTATGACAATTTTGTTTAGGCAATCCAATTGTAATATATATTTGATGTCCAAAATTATGGACCTTTCTCAGAATGCATCAGATTGCCATGGCTTGTGATAGCTGAGCATGTTGAGTGCAAAAGGGAACGCAACCACTGTCAAATGTGCAGAAGCGTTAATTCTACTGCTCAAAGCCTGAGTGCCGACTTTTTTCTCTGTATATACTGTATTTTGCGGATTATAAGACACACTGGACTATAAGAAGCACCTTGGTTTTAGAAGAGGAAACGAGAAAATGATGCTGCTGACACTTAAGAGGGTAATATCCCACAATTCTTTACTAATGTCCCCATCCTGCTGTATATGTGGCCCATCCTTGTGCCATACTCGTATATATCATCCCCATCCTGGTATATATGGCTCTCATCTTGGTATATATGATTCCCATCCTGGTGTACATTATATGATCCTCATGCTGGTATATATGGCCTCCATCCTGCATCCTGGTATATATGATCCCCATATTGGTGTACAGTATATGATCCTCATCCTGGTATATATGGCCTCCATCCTGCATCCTGGTATATATGATCCCCATATTGGTGTACAGTATATGATCCTCATCCTGGTATATATGGCCTCCATCCTGCATCCTGGTATATATGATCCCCATATTGGTGTACAGTATATGATCCTCATCCTGGTATATATGGCCTCCATCCTGCATCCTGGTATATATGATCCCCATCCTGGTGTACAGTATATGATCCTCATCCTGGTATATATGGCCTCCATCCTGCATCCTGGTATATATGATCCCCATCCTGGTGTACATTATATGATCCTCATGCTGGTATAAATGGCCTCTATCCTGCATCCTGGTATATATGATCCCCATCCTGGTGTACAGTATATGATCCTCATCCTGGTATATATGGCCTCCATCCTGCATCCTGGTATATATGATCCCCATCATGGTGTACAGTATATGATCCTCATGCTGGTATAAATGGCCTCTATCCTGCATCCTGGTATATATGATCCCCATCCTGGTGTACAGTATATGATCCTCATCCTGGTATATATGGCCTCCATCCTGCATCCTGGTATATATGATCCCCATCCTGGTGTACAGTATATGATCCTCATCCTGGTATGTATGGCACCAGGGGTGAACCTAGCCTCTCTGCTACCTGAGGCGAACGGAGAAATGGCACCCCCCCCACACACACACACACACACAGTCCCTGCTGGAGGGGGGGGGCGGGAAGGAGGGGGGAGGAGGGGGGCAGGCACTTGACCCCGGAGTTTTATAAAAAAAAAACCTAGCAGCGCAAATCCAGTTACCGTATATACTCGAGTATAAGCCGACCAGAGTACAAGCCGACTCCCTAACTTTGCCACAAAAAACTGGGAAAATTTAATGACTCAAGTATAAGCCTAGGGTGGAAAATGCAGCAGCTACCAGTAAATTTCAAAAGTAAAAATAGAAACCAATAAAAATAAAATTGAGACATCAGTAGGTTAAGTCTTTTTGAATATCCATATTGAATCAGGAGCCCCATATAATGCTCCATAAAGTTTGATAAAGTTTAAAATATGCCCCATATAATCCTGCATAAAGGGTAATAAGGGCCTCATAAGATGCTCCATAGATATATTTGCCCTATATAGTGCTGCACAAACGTTATGGCTCCATAAGATGCCCCATACAGTCACTTGCCCCATATAGTGCTGCACAAGCGTTATGGCCCCATGCAGATGTTCCGCACAGCCACTTGCCCCTTATAGTGCTGCACAAGTGTTATGGCCCCATAAGATGCTCCACACAGTCACTTGCCCCATATAGTGCTGCACAAGTGTTATGACCCCATAAGATACTCCATACAGCCACTTGCCCCATATAGTGCTGCACAAGTGTTATGGCCCCATAAGATGCTCCGCACAGTCACTTGCCCCTTATAGTGCTGCACAAGTGTTATGCCCCCATAAGATGCTCCGCACAGCCACTTGCCACATATAGTGCTGCACAAGTGTTATGGCCCCATAAGATGCTCCACACAGCCACTTGCCCCATACAGTGCTGCACAAGTGTTATGGCCCCATAAGATGATCCGCACAGCCACTTGCCCCATACAGTGCTGCACAAGTGTTATGGCCCCATAAGATGCTCCACACAGCCACTTGCCCCATACAGTGCTGCACAAGTGTTATGGCCCCATAAGATGCTCCACACAGCCACTTGCCCCATACAGTGCTGCACAAGTGTTATGGCCCCATAAGATGCTCCGCACAGCCACTTGCCCCATATAGTGCTGCACAAGTGTTATGGCCCCATACAGATGTTCCGCACAGCCACTTGCCCCTTATAGTGCTGCACAAGTGTTATGGCCCCATAAGATGCTCCGCACAGTCACTAGCCCCATATAATGCTGCACAAGTGTTATGGCCCCATACAGATGCTCCGCACAGTCACTTGCCCCATATAGTGCTGCACAAGTGTTATGGCCCCATAAGATGCTCCGCACAGTCACTTGCCCCATATAGTGCTGCACAAGTGTTATGGCCCCATAAGATGCTCCGTACAGCCACTTGCCCCATATAGTGCTGCACAAGCGTTATGGCCCCATAAGATGCCCCATACAGTCACTTGCCCCATATAGTGCTGCACAAGCGTTATGGCCCCATACAGATGTTCCGCACAGTCACTTGCCCCATATAGTGTTGCACAAGTGTTATGGCCCCATAAGATGCTCCGCACAGTCACTTGCCCCATATAGTGCTGCACAAGTGTTATGGCCCCATAAGATGCTCCGCACAGCCACTTGCCCCATACAGTGCTGCACAAGTGTTATGGCCCCATAAGATACTCCGTACAGCCACTTGCCCCATATAGTGCTGCACAAGTGTTATGGCCCCATAAGATGCTCCGCACAGCCACTTGCCCCTTATAGTGCTGCACAAGTGTTATGGCCCCATAAGATGCTCCGTACAGCCACTTGCCCCTTATAGTGCTGCACAAGTGTTATGCCCCCATAAGATGCTCTGCACAGCCACTTGCCCCATATAGTGCTGCACAAGTGTTATGGCCCCATAAGATGCTCCGTACAGCCACTTGCCCCTTATAGTGCTGCACAAGTGTTATGGCCCCATACAGATGCTCCGCACAGCCACTTGCCCCATATAGTGCTGCACAAGTGTTATGGCCCCATAAGATGCTCCGCACAGTCACTTGCCCCATATAGTGCTGCACAAGTGTTATGGCCCCATAAGATGCTCCGTACAGCCACTTGCCCCTTATAGTGCTGCACAAGTGTTATGCCCCCATAAGATGCTCTGCACAGCCACTTGACCCTTATAGTGCTGCACAAGTGTTATGGCCCCATAAGATGCTCCGTACAGCCACTTGCCCCATATAATGCTGCACAAGTGTTATGGCCCCATAAGATGCTCCGCACAGTCACTTGCCCCATATAGTGCTGCACAAGTATGGCCCCATAAGATGCTCCGTACAGTCACTTGCCCCATATAGTGCTGCACAAGTATGGCCCCATAAGATGCTCCGTACAGCCACTTGCCCCATACAGTGCTGCACAAGTGTTATGCCCCCATAAGATGCTCTGCACAGCCACTTGACCCTTATAGTGCTGCACAAGTGTTATGGCCCCATAAGATGCTCCGTACAGCCACTTGCCCCATATAATGCTGCACAAGTGTTATGGCCCCATAAGATGCTCCGCACAGACACTTGCCCCATATAGTGCTGCACAAGTATGGCCCCATAAGATGCTCCGTACAGCCACTTGCCCCATATAGTGCTGCACAAGTGTTATGCCCCCATAAGATGCTCTGCACAGCCACTTGACCCTTATAATGCTGCACAAGTGTTATGGCCCCATAAGATGCTCCGTACAGCCACTTGCCCCATATAATGCTGCACAAGTGTTATGGCCCCATAAGATGCTCCGCACAGTCACTTGCCCCATATAGTGCTGCACAAGTGTTATGGCCCCATAAGATGCTCCGTACAGTCACTTGCCCCATATGCTTTTGCTGCGATAAAAAAAAAAAAAAAAATCACATACTCACCTCTCTTCGCTCAGGACCCCCGGCACTTTTACCTGCTCCTCGTGCGGCTCCATCTTCTGCACTGACGTTCAGCAGAGGGCGCGCACTGACTATGTCACTGTGCCCTCTGACCTGAGCGTCACTGCCAGAGGACGATGAAGATGGAGCCGCACCGGAACGAGGAGAGGTAAATATCGCGCCACACAGCGCTCCCCCTCCCCGTATACTCACCTGCTCCTGGCGCTGCGTCCTCTATGGGAGGTGGAGCCGTATATTCATTTCTGTAAAGAGCGGTGCCATGTGACCGCTCAGTGCAGGAAGAATCTGCAGCGCTTGAAGAAGCAGGGACGTCCAGGGACTGCGCCGGGAGTAGGTGAGTATAATTACATAATTACCCATAAATATACCGTACATACATACACACAGATACACATACATATACTGTATATGCAAACACTCACATATACCGTACATACACACAGATACACACATATATATATATATATATATATATATATATATACAGTGGGGCAAAAAAGTATTTAGTCAGTCAGCAATAGTGCAAGTTCCACCACTTAAAAAGATGAGAGGCGTCTGTAATTTACATCATAGGTAGACCTCAACTAAGGGAGACAAACTGAGAAAACAAAATCCAGAAAATCACATTGTCTGTTTTTTTAACATTTTATTTGCATATTATGGTGGAAAATAAGTATTTGGTCAGAAACAAAATTTCATCTCAATACTTTGTAATATATCCTTTGTTGGCAATGACAGAGGTCAAACGTTTTCTGTAAGTCTTCACAAGGTTGCCACACACTGTTGTTGGTATGTTGGCCCATTTCTCCATGCAGATCTCCTCTAGAGCAGTGATGTTTTTGGCTTTTCGCTTGGCAACACGGACTTTCAACTCCCTCCAAAGGTTTTCTATAGGGTTGAGATCTGGAGACTGGCTAGGCCACTCCAGGACCTTGAAATGCTTCTTACGAAGCCACTCCTTCGTTGCCCTGGCGGTGTGCTTTGGATCATTGTCATGTTGAAAGACCCAGCCACGTTTCATCTTCAATGCCCTTGCTGATGGAAGGAGGTTTGCACTCAAAATCTCACGATACATGGCCCCATTCATTCTTTCATGTACCCGTATCAGTCGTCCTGGCCCCTTTGCAGAGAAACAGCCCCAAAGCATGATGTTTCCACCACCATTCTTTACAGTAGGTATGGTGTTTGATGGATGCAACTCAGTATTCTTTTTCCACCAAATACGACAAGTTGTGTTTCTACCAAACAGTTCCAGTTTGGTTTCATCAGACCATAGGACATTCTCCCAAAACTCCTCTGGATCATCCAAATGCTCTCTAGCAAACTTCAGACGGGCCTGGACATGTACTGGCTTAAGCAGTGGGACACGTCTGGCACTGCAGGATCTGAGTCCATGGTGGCGTAGTGTGTTACTTATGGTAGGCCTTGTTACATTGGTCCCAGCTCTCTGCAGTTCATTCACTAGGTCCCCCCGCGTGGTTCTGGGATTTTTGCTCACCGTTCTTGTGATCATTCTGACCCCACGGGGTGGGATTTTGCGTGGAGCCCCAGATCGAGGGAGATTATCAGTGGTCTTGTATGTCTTCCATTTTCTAATTATTGCTCCCACTGTTGATTTCTTCACTCCAAGCTGGTTGGCTATTGCAGATTCAGTCTTCCCAGCCTGGTGCAGGGCTACAATTTTGTTTCTGGTGTCCTTTGACAGCTCTTTGGTCTTCACCATAGTGGAGTTTGGAGTCAGACTGTTTGAGGGTGTGCACAGGTGTCTTTTTATACTGATAACAAGTTTAAACAGGTGCCATTACTACAGGTAATGAGTGGAGGAAAGAGGAGACTCTTAAAGAAGAAGTTACAGGTCTGTGAGAGCCAGAAATCTTGATTGTTTGTTTCTGACCAAATACTTATTTTCCACCATAATATGCAAAAAAAATGATAAAAAAACAGACAATGTGATTTTCTGGATTTTTTTTTCTCAGTTTGTCTCCCATAGTTGAGGTCTACCTATGATGTAAATTACAGACGCCTCTCATCTTTTTAAGTGGTGGAACTTGCACTATTGCTGACTGACTAAATACTTTTTTGCCCCACTGTATATATATATATATATATATATATATATATATATATATATATATAGTCATACATACATGTACTATACATACACACACACATATACCGTACACACACATACCGTACACACATACCGTACACACATATCCTGTACATACACACAGCTACACATACTGTCATACATACACGCATATATCATACATACACATACATATACCGTGCATGCATTCAGGTACACATACTCGTACCGTACATACATATACAGTTATATACTGTAAGACTCATGCTGGTGTGGTAGATGGAGGCAGGTATATCTCGCCCAGGTGTTTGTCCTATGTGAATTAGGCCACTCAGTATCTTCAGGGTGCTAATGGGTTAATGATTGCAGGAATAAAAGATGACCAGCTGGGTGTTTCCAGTGTCTGCCTGGGGCACACAGATTGCCTGCCTGTGTGAGACAAACGTGAGTGAAGAGCTCTGCTCAAGATCTGTATGATGTTAGCTGGGTGGGAGAAGCCCTCCCAGTTGTTGAGATAGCAACGTATTTGTTTAGTTAGTGCCGGACAGGCTAGGGTTTATTTTTATGTTTTGTTTTTTTGTGTTGCTTTCACGTTAATAAATCTGACCTGAGGTCAGCCTGCTCAGAAACCTGCTGTACGCCTCAGATTCAATGCACAAACCACGTGTCCTTTGACCCCAGCAAAGGCGATCCCAGAGTGTTTTGTCACATTGTGGTGGAGAATGCGAGCAACCCGTGGCACAGGCGACAGCATGGAAGACGTGGTGAAAGCCTTAGTACAGTCCACTGCCGTACAGCAGCAGGCCACTGCCGCACAGCACGAAGCTAATCGCTTGATGGCCGCACAGCTGAAGGAGTTACTGGACATGACGGTTGCAGACCGCCAACTTCTCCAACAGGTGGCACAGCGCCTGGTGAGCATGCCTGACGCTGACCAGGAAGCAGAGTCCAGAAGGATCCATGTGAGTCGATACTGGCAAAAGCTGACTGCAGAAGATGACGTTGAGGCATATCTGACAACTTTTGAGCGGACGGCATTGAGAGAGAAGTGGCCAAAGGCACGATGGGCCGATTTGATTGCCCCGTTTCTCTCCGGCGAGGCCCAAAAAGCTTACCATGATTTGGACCCGGAGGTCGCTCAGGACTTTGAGAAGCTGAAAGCTGAGATCCTGGCCCGGCTGGGTGTGACGACGACTGTCCGTGCACAGAGGGTACATCAGTGGACATACCAGCAAGATAAACCAGCGCGGTCTCAGATGTTCGACTTGATCTACTTGACAAAGAAATGGCTGCAACCCGAGGTACTGACAATACCCGAAATAATCCAGCGGGTTGTCCTGGACAAGTACCTGAGAGTACTACCCCCAGCGCTGAAAAGGTGGGTAAGCCAAGGAAATCCCACGACAGCGGATCAACTTGTGGAGTTGGTCGAGCGTTATTCCGTGGCAGAAGGACTTCCCGACGACACTGCCAAACCCCGGACTGTGCCTCCTCCTCGTGGAACCGGTAAGACTGTTCCAGGGACCACGGGTGAAGGAAAATCGCTTAAAACTGTGGGGGAGGAGTCCGGGACTGCTCGCACTCCGAGACCAAGAGTATTGGACGGTGGTCTCAGTAGGGGACCTGTTAGGTGTTTCCGCTGCCATGAGAAGGGTCATGTTTCTGCGAACTGTCCTGTTACCGCTGAACCCATGCAGTGCGACGTTATAGACTCTAGAAAACGCATGTCTTTGGTTACACAGCTAGTGAGTGTGAATGCGGGTCAAAATGATACAGTGAAACACCTGTGTGAATTATCTGTTGATGGGAAAAATGTTGTGGCATTACTAGACTCTGGAAGTGTGGTGACTCTGGTGAAAGCTAGTCTGGTGGCACTTCCGTCTGGTCCGTCTGACAAGTTTTCTGTGACGTGTGTGCATGGTGACACCCGCTCGTACTTAACAGCGGTCATATGGATTTCTACTCCCTATGGGTCAGTGCAGCACAAAGTGGGACTCGTTCCCGCATTGTTACATGATGTAATCCTGGGCAGGGATTTTCCCTATTTCTGGCAGTTGTGGGAGAATCAGTTACTCCTTCACGGTAGCTGTACCCGTGAATCTTCTCCCATGCCATCTGGAGGTCCCGAGTCCCTAGAGGAGACCCCACAGGAAGATGTTGCTGGGGAGGTTAGTGAATCTAACCTTCAGTACCCCTTCTCCGTCATGGCGGGGGAAACAGAGGAAACTGAGGAACCTCAGCGAGAGGCGGAGGCAGACAGCCATCCGGCACCCTGCCTGCCAGATTTGGGAGTCCAGGTGGATGACTTCCACAGCGAGCAAATGAAAGATCCTACCCCGACTCCGGCTAGGAAAAATGTAAAAATGATAGATGGGGTACCCGTAGAACCTGACACTAGGCTAGCGTACCCGTATATGGTTCTTGAAAATGATTTGCTCTACCAGGTAGAAAAAAAAGGGGAAGACACAGTGCAACGGTTAGTGGTACCCAAACCTTATCGGCAGAAGGTACTGGATTTGGCCCACGGACATATAATGGGGGGACATCTGGGGGTACAGAAAACCACAGAAAGGATATTGCATTGTTTTGTGTGGCCTGGAATACATTGTGATGTGTGTAACTATTGTGAGTCCTGTCCAGAGTGCCAAATCGCGGCCCCTAAATCTCAGTTCCGTAGCCCTTTGGTACCCCTTCCTATCATCGGGGTCCCTTTTGAGAGAATTGGGATGGATTTGGTTGGGCCCCTTCCCCGATCCGCACGTGGGCACCAACATATCCTCGTCATCGTGGACTATGCCACTCGTTACCCGGAAGCCGTCCCTTTGCGTAACACAGCTACCAAGACGATCGCCAAGGAATTGGTACGAGTGTTTAGTCGGGTGGGAATTCCAAAACAGATACTCACCGACCAGGGGACTCCCTTTATGTCGAGGGTAATGAAGGAGCTCTGCAGGCTCTTACAAATAGACCCGTTCCGTACGTCTGTCTATCACCCTCAAACAGATGGCCTGGTTGAGCGCTTCAACAAAACCTTAAAACAGATGTTCCGGAAGGCGATAGACAAAGATGGGAAGAACTGGGATTACTTGTTACCCTATTTGCTGTTTGCCATTAGGGAAGTTCCCCAGTCTTCCACAGGATTTTTGTCTTTCGAACTGTTGTACGCCCGTCGTCCCCGGGGACTGCTGGACGTCGCAAAAGAAACCTGGGAAGGTCAAGTCACTCCCTTTAAAACGGTGATCGACCATGTAACACAAATGCAGGATCGTATTGCCGCTGTCATGCCCATTGTTAGGGACCATATGTTACAGGCCCAGGGAGCCCAGAGGCAAAGTTATGATAGAGGCGCTAAGGTCCGTACATTTGCACCCGGCGATAGGGTGTTGGTCCTAATCCCTACGGTGGATAGTAAATTCCTGGCGAAATGGCAGGGCCCATTTGAGGTCCGAGAAAGAGTTGGTGAAGTGAACTATAAAGTGTACCAGCCGGGTAAGAGAAAACCGGAACAGATTTATCATGTGAATCTGATAAAATCCTGGAAAGACCGCTCTGCCCTAACGGCGGATCTGCCCCGTCCGGTTTGTTCACCTACTGTACCAGAGGTGCAGGTTGCTGAGACTCTCTCAGAACGACAAAAATCTGAGGTTAAGCAATTTTTGTTACAGAACCGACAGTTTTTCTCCGAAAAACCTGGCCGGACGAAGTTGGTGAAACATGAGATTGTCACAGAGCCTGGCGTCACTGTTCATGTGAAGCCCTACCGGATTCCGGAAGCCCGCCGTGAAGCCGTCTCCCGGGAAGTGATGGCAATGTTGGACTTAGGAGTCATTGAGGAGTCACACAGCGCCTGGTCCAGTCCAATTGTGTTGATACCTAAACCGGATGGCTCCATCCGGTTTTGTAATGACTTTAGGAAACTGAATGCAGTTTCTAAATTTGATGCGTACCCTATGCCCCGGGTCGATGAGTTGATCGACCGGCTTGGTAAAGCCCGATACATTACGACCCTGGATTTAACAAAGGGGTACTGGCAGATTCCTCTGGCCGAGGCGGCCAGAGAGAAGACGGCATTTGCTACACCGGAAGGTCTGTTCCAGTATGTCTATATGCCGTTTGGACTTCACGGAGCTCCCGCAACGTTCCAGAGATTGATGGATCGAGTCTTGAGGCCTCGCAGACAGTACGCTTCTGCCTACCTGGATGACATCGTAATTTACAGCATGGACTGGGAAACTCATCTCCAGAAGGTACAAGCCGTGATTGATGACCTGCGAGATGCAGGTTTAACGGCAAACCCCAAGAAATGCCACATCGGGCTTGAAGAAGCCCGATACTTGGGCTACGTGATTGGCCGAGGAGTGGTTAAACCCCAGATCGACAAAATACAGGCAATTCAGGGCTGGCCACAACCAGTGAACAAGAAACAAGTGCAGGCTTTCCTGGGGATTGCCGGCTATTATCGCCGGTTCATACCCAATTTTGCAGCCATGGCTACTCCCTTGACGGATCTTACCAAGGGGAAGGGTTCCGTCATGGTAAAATGGACCTCAGCTGCTGAAGAGGCCTTCCACAGCCTGAAACGGGCTTTGTGCTCTCAGCCCGTACTAGTGACTCCTGATTTCAGCAGCGAGTTTGTGGTACAAACTGATGCCTCTGATACTGGTGTCGGAGCTGTACTTTCCCAGGTGAGGGACGGAGTCGAACACCCGGTCCTCTATCTCAGTCGGAAACTGAATGTACATGAGCAGAGGTATGCCGTGGTTGAAAAAGAGTGCCTAGCCATTAAATGGGCTCTCGACTCCCTCAAGTATTACCTGGCTGGTAGGAAGTTTAGGCTGGTCACAGACCATGCCCCTCTCAAGTGGATGCACCTCCACAAGGACCGTAATAGTCGGGTAACCAGGTGGTTCCTTGCCCTGCAGGCTTACTCTTTTACGGTGGAGCACCGCCCTGGGGTGCAGATGGGGAACGCCGATGCCCTATCCCGAGTGCACTGTTTCAAAAGTGTTCTTGCTCGACCGGAGTGGTCTGAGCAAGGGGGGGGGGATATGTAAGACTCATGCTGGTGTGGTAGATAGAGGCAGGTATATCTCGCCCAGGTGTTTGTCCTATGTGAATTAGGCCACTCAGTATCTTCAGGGTGCTAATGATTGCAGGAATAAAAGATGACCAGCTGGGTGTTTCCAGTGTCTGCCTGGGGCACACAGATTGCCTGCCTGTGTGAGACAAACGTGAGTGAAGAGCTCTGCTCAAGATCTGTATGATGTTAGCTGGGTGGGAGAAGCCCCCCCAGTTGTTGAGATAGCAACGTATTTGTTTAGTTAGTGCCGGACAGGCTAGGGATTATTTTTATGTTTTGTTTTTTGTGTTGCTTTCACGTTAATAAATCTGAGCTGAGGTCAGCCTGCTCAGAAACCTGCTGTACGCCTCAGATTCAATGCACAAACCACGTGTCCTTTGACCCCAGCAAAGGCGATCCCAGAGTGTTTTGTCACAATACACAAAGTATACACATACCGTACACACAGACACATACTGTACATACATGCACATAAACATACATACTGTATATACATACAAATGTATCGCACATACAGATACACACATCTTATACACACAGACATACACATATACATATACTGCACATCAAAAGAAGAAAAATATATGCGGCACTCACCCCGAAGAAGCTGCATAAACGTGCTTTTATTGGAACAGAAATGTGCATACAACCATTAGGACATCAGGTGTACAGGAGGGTGTGGTGATGGAGGCTGGACGACGGCCGTTTCGAACTACAAGTGCTTCTACGGGTTTCTTTTTTTTTTTCTTCTTTTGATGTGGACTATACAGCTCTTTAGTTATTTATGCAGAGCACCATATACCCTAAGCCTACGTGACACCTGGTTGTCAAATATTGCTAAGTCCAAAAATCTGTTGTAAAATTACACACTTTAGTGCCATCCACTGCCTGTCTTTTTATTTTTATACACATATACTGTACATGCATACACAGATACACACATAAGCATACACATAGATACACACACACACACTGTACATACACAGATGCACACACACATACATACATATACAAGCATATACATACACACATACAAATCTTGTATAGGTGATAGAGGAGCCTTGGAGGAGGTCAGTTCAGCTGGAGAGGTGTTGTGAATTCTGTGGCAGAGCTCCCTCCTGTGGTCACAAGTGGTACTTCGGCTGGTTCTCTCTGTGAGCTTCCGTTGGTGGAGGAAAGTGGTACTGCGGCTTCTGAGTTTCCTTCCTCAGGTGATGTGGTGAAGTCGTTAGGTGCTGCTCTATTTAACTCCACCTAGTGCTTTGATCCTGGCCTCCAGTCAATGTTCTAGTATTGGACCTGTTTCCTCCTGGATCGTTCCTGTGGCCTGCTGCTCTGCATAGCTAAGTTCCTCTTTGCTATTTGTTTGCTGTTTTTCTTTCTGTCCAGCTTGTCAATTTGTTTTTTTCTGCTTGCTGGAAGCTCTGGGACGCAGAGGGTGTACCTCCGTGCCGTTAGTTCGGTACGGAGGGACTTTTTGCCCCCTTTGCATGGTTTTTGTAGGGTTTTGTGTTGACCGCAAAGTTACCTTTCCTATCCTCGCTCTGTTCAGAAAGTTGGGCCTCACTTTGCTAAATCTATTTCATCTCTACGTTTGTCTTTTCATCTTAACTCACAGTCATTATATGTGGGGGCTGCCTTTTCCTTTGGGGTATTTCTCTGAGGCAAGGTAGGCTTATTTTCTATCTTCAGGCTAGCTAGTTTCTCAGGCTGTGCCGAGTTGCATAGGGAGCGTTAGGCGCAATCCACGGCTGCCTTTAGTGTGGTTGGAGAGGATTAGGGATTGCGGTCAACAGAGTTCCCACGTCTCAGAGCTCGTTCCTGTTTTTTGGGTTATTGCCAGGTCACAGTATGTGCGCTGACCTCTATGTCCATTGTGGTACTGAATTACCTTTCATAGCAGTACTGGAGGCCCAAAGTACTAATGATTCCCAATAGAGGGAAAAAAGAAGTTCTGAGACCATTTTTTTTTCTTTGCACTGTGTTTTGCCTTTTTTTCCTCTAGACATTTGGGTGGTTCAGGACACAGGTGTAGCAATGGACATTAAAGGTCTGTCTTCATGTGTGGATCAGCTCACGGCAAGAGTACAAAGTATTCAAGACTTTGTGGTTCAGAATTCTATGTTAGAACCGAGAATTCCTATTCCTGATTTGTTTTTTGGAGATAGAACTAAATTTCTGAGTTTCAAAAAGAATTGTAAACTATTTCTGGCTTTGAAACCTCGCTCCTCTGGTGACCCAGTTCACCAAGTTAGGATCGTTATTTCTTTTTTGCGTGGCGACCCTCAGGACTGGGCATTTTCTCTTGCGTCAGGAGATCCTGCATTAAGTAATATCGATGCATTTTTCCTGGCGCTCGGATTGCTGTACGATGAGCCTAATTCTGTGGATCAGGCAGAGAAGAATTTGCTGGCTCTGTGTCAGGGTCAGGATGAAATAGAGGTATATTGTCAGAAATTTAGAAAGTGGTCCGTACTCACTCAGTGGAATGAAGGTGCGCTCGCAGCTATTTTCAGAAAAGGTCTCTCTGAAGCCCTTAAGGATGTCATGGTGGGATTTCCTATGCCTGCTGGTCTGAATGAGTCTATGTCTTTGGCCATTCAGATCGGTCGACGCTTGCACGAGCGTAAATCTGTGCACCATTTGGCGGTATTACCTGAGCTTAAACCTGAGCCTATGCAGTGCGATAGGACTTTGACCAGAGTTGAACGGCAAGAACACAGACGTCTGAATTGGCTGTGTTTCTACTGTGGTGATTCCACTCATGCTATCTCTGATTGTCCTAAGCGCACTAAGCGGTTCGCTAGGTCTGCCACCATTGGTACGGTACAGTCAAAATTTCTTCTGTCTGTTACCTTGATCTGCTCTTTGTCATCATATTCTGTCATGGCATTTGTGGACTCAGGCGCTGCTCTGAATTTGATGGACTTGGAGTATGCTAGGCGTTGTGGGTTTTTCTTGCAGCCCTTGCAGTGTCCTATTCCATTGAGAGGAATTGATGCTACGCCTTTGGCCAAGAATAAGTCTCAGTACTGGACCCAGCTGACCATGTGCATGGCTCCTGCACATCAGGAGGTTATTCGCTTTCTGGTGTTGCATAATCTGCATGATGTGGTCGTGTTGAGGTTGCCATGGCTACAAGTCCATAATCCAGTATTAGATTGGAAATCCATGTCTGTGTCCAGCTGGGGTTGTTAGGGGGTACATGGTGATGTCCCATTTCTGACTATTTCGTCATCCACCCCTTCTGAGGTTCCTGAGTTCTTGTCTGATTACCGGGATTTATTTGATGAGCCCAAGTCCGATACCCTACCTCCACATAGGGATTGTGATTGTGCTATCGATTTGATTCCTGGTAGTAAATTCCCAAAAGGTTGACTGTTTAATTTATCTGTGCCTGAGCACGCCGCTATGCGGAGTTATGTGAAGGAGTCTTTGGAGAAGGGGCATATTCGCCCGTCATCGTCGCCATTAGGAGCAGGGTTCTTTTTTGTAGCCAAGAAGGATGGTTCACTGAGACCTTGTATAGATTACCGCCTTCTAAATAAGATCACGGTTAAATTTCAGTACCCCTTGCAAATGTTATCTGATTTGTTTGCTCGGATTAAGGGGGCTAGTTGGTTCACCAAGATAGATCTTCGTGGTGCGTATAATCTTGTGCGTATTAAGCGAGGCGATGAGTGGAAAACTGCATTTAATACGCCCGAGGGCCATTTTGAGTATCTAGTAATGCCATTCGGACTTGCCAATGCTCCATCAGTGTTTCAGTCCTTTATGCATGACATCTTCCGAGAGTACCTGGATAAATTCCTGATTGTGTACTTAGATGACATTTTGATCTTCTCGGATGATTGGGAGTCTCATGTGAAGCAGGTCAGAACGGTGTTTCAGGTCCTGCGTGCTAATTCTTTGTTTGTGAAGGGATCAAAGTGTCTCTTTGGTGTTCAGAAGGTTTCATTTTTGGGGTTCATCTTTTCCCCTTCTACTATCGAGATGGATCCTGTTAAGGTCCAAGCCATCCATAATTGGACTCAGCCGACATCTCTGAAAAGTCTGCAAAAGTTCCTGGGCTTTGCTAATTTTTATCGTTGCTTCATCTGCAATTTTTCTAGTATTGCTAAACCATTGACCGATTTGACCAAGAAAGGTGCTGATTTGGTCAATT
The DNA here is from genome assembly GCF_032444005.1 of Ranitomeya imitator. Classification (NCBI taxonomy): domain Eukaryota; kingdom Metazoa; phylum Chordata; class Amphibia; order Anura; family Dendrobatidae; genus Ranitomeya; species Ranitomeya imitator. The sequence continues at coordinate 95,276,166 of NC_091288.1, read as the reverse complement.
GGTCTTCTGCTGCGGTGGAAGCTTTTCAAGAGTTGAAGCGTCGTTTTTCTTCTGCCCCTGTGTTGTGTCAACCAGATGTTTCGCTTCCGTTCCAGGTCGAGGTTGATGCTTCTGAGATTGGAGCAGGGGCTGTTTTGTCGCAGAGAAGTTCTGATTGCTCAGTGATGAAACCATGCGCTTTTTTTTCCAGGAAGTTTTCGCCTGCTGAGCGAAATTATGATGTGGGCAACCGAGAGTTGCTGGCCATGAAGTGGGCATTCGAGGAGTGGCATCATTGGCTTGAAGGAGCTAAGCATCGCGTGGTGGTATTGACTGATCATAAGAACTTGACTTATCTTGAGTCTGCTAAGCGGTTGAATCCTAGACAGGCTCGTTGGTCGCTGTTTTTTGCCCGTTTTGACTTTGTGATTTCGTACCTTCCGGGCTCTAAAAATGTGAAGGCGGATGCTCTGTCTAGGAGTTTTGTGCCCGTCTCTCCGGGTTTGTCTGAGCCGGCGGGTATCCTCAAGGAAGGAGTAATTGTGTCTGCCATCTCCCCTGATTTGCGGCGGGTGCTGCAAAAATTTCAGGCTAATAAACCGGATCGTTGCCCAGCGGAGAGACTGTTTGTCCCTGATAGGTGGACCAATAAAGTTATCTCTGAGGTTCATTGTTCGGTGTTGGCTGGTCATCCTGGAATCTTTGGTACCAGAGAGTTAGTGGCTAGATCCTTTTGGTGGCCGTCTCTGTCGCGGGATGTGCGTGCTTTTGTGCAGTCCTGTGGGATTTGTGCTCGGGCTAAGCCCTGCTGTTCTCGTGCCAGTGGGTTGCTTTTGCCCTTGCCGGTCCCGAAGAGGCCTTGGACACATATCTCTATGGATTTTATTTCTGATCTTCCCGTTTCTCAAAAGATGTCAGTCATTTGGGTGGTCTGTGATCGCTTTTCTAAGATGGTCCATCTGGTACCCTTGTCTAAATTGCCTTCCTCCTCTGATTTGGTGCCATTGTTCTTCCAGCATGTGGTTCGTTTACATGGCATTCTAGAGAATATTGTTTCTGACAGAGGTTCCCAGTTTGTTTCAAGGTTTTGGCGAGCCTTTTGTGGTAGGATGGGCATTGACTTGTCTTTTTCCTCGGCTTTCCATCCTCAGACTAATGGCCAGACCGAACGAACCAATCAGACCTTGGAAACATATCTGAGATGCTTTGTTTCTGCCGATCAGGATGACTGGGTGTCCTTTTTGCCTTTGGCTGAGTTCGCCCTTAATAATCGGGCCAGCTCGGCTACCTTGGTTTCGCCATTTTTTTGCAATTCTTGGTTCCATCCTCGTTTCTCTTCAGGACAGGTTGAGTCTTCGGACTGTCCTGGTGTGGATACTGTGGTGGACAGGTTGCAGCAGATTTGGACTCATGTAGTGGACAATTTGACCTTGTCCCAGGAGAAGGCTCAACGTTTCGCTAATCGCAGACGCCGTGTGGGTCCCCGACTTCGTGTTGGGGATCTGGTTTGGTTATCTTCTCATCATATTCCTATGAAGGTTTCCTCTCCTAAGTTTAAACCTTGTTTCATTGGTCCGTATAGGATTTCTGAGGTTCTTAATCCTGTGTCTTTTCGTCTGACCCTTCCAGATTTTTTCCAAACATAATGTATTCCATAGGTCATTGTTGCGGAGATACGTGGCACCTATGGTTCCATCTGTTGATCCTCATGCCCCGGTTTTGGTGGAGGGGGAATTGGAGTATATTGTGGAGAAGATTTTGGATTCTCGTGTTTCTAGACGGAAACTCCAGTATCTGGTTAAATGGAAGGGTTATGCTCAGGAAGATAATTTCTGGGTTTTTGCCTCTGATGTCCATGCTCCCGATCTTGTTCGTGCCTTTCATGTGGCTCATCCTGGTCGGCCTGGGGGCTCTGGTGAGGGTTCGGTGACCCCTCCTCAAGGGGGGGGTACTGTTGTGAATTCTGTAGCAGAGCTCCCTCCTGTGGTCACAAGTGGTACTTCGGCTGATTCTCTCTGTGAGCTTCTGTTGGTGGAGGGAAGTGGTACTGCGGCTTCTGAGTTTCCTCCCTCAGGTGATCTGGTGAGGTCGTTAGGTGCTTCTCTACTTAACTCCACCTAATGCTTTGATCCTGGCTTCCTGTCAATGTTCCAGTGTTGGACTTGCTTTTCCCTGGATCATTCCTGTGGCCTGCTGCTCTGCATAGCTAAGTTTTTCTTTGCTATTTGTTTGCTATTTTTTCTGTCCAGCTTGTCTAATTTGTTGCTGGAAGCTCTGGGACGCAAAGGGTGTACCTCCGTGCCGTTAGTTCGGTACGGAGGGTCTTTTTGCCCCCTTTGCATGGTTTTCTTTAGGGTTTTGTGTAGACCGCAAAGTTACCTTTTCTATCCTCGCTCTGTTAAGAAAGTCGGGCCTCACTTTGCTGAATCTATTTCATCTCTACGTTTGTCTTTTCATCTTAACTCACAGTCATTATATGTGGGGGGCTGCCTTTTCCTTTGGGGTATTTCTCTGAGGCAAGGTAGGCTTATTTTCTATCTTCAGGCTAGTTAGTTTCTCAGGCTGTGCCGACTTGCATAGGCAGAGTTAGGCGCAATCCACGGCTGCCTCAAGTGTTGTTTGGAGAGGATTAGGGATTGCGGTCTGCAGAGTTCCCACGTCTCAGAGCTCGTTCTATGATTTTGGGTTATTGTCAGATCACTGTATGTGCTCTGACCGCTATGTCCATTGTGGTACTGAATTGCCTTTCATAACACTCTTTCTGCTGTGTCGCAAACCCCGTCATAGGCGGATGTGAGCAGTGCATATTCACTGTATTTAATAACAGGCACACGTTACAGCCCCAGCGCTGGTTCCTGCCTCCTGAGACCAGCTCCCCTGTTGCCATCCACCCATCACATCCACATGCAGGTACATCAGGACTATAAGATGCACTCCCCACTTTCCTCTAAAATTTTGGGGACACACGTGAGTTTTATAGTCTGCAAATTAAGGTAATTACAGACTGGAACTTATGTACTGTCCTGTGAAGAGGTAACAAGTTGTAATTGTGAGAAGATACATTTAAGCCAAAGAAACAAGCATGTATCAGAAGCAACTCTTTAAATGACTAGTGGCCATTGCCGTAATCTTTTTCCGAGTCGAGGAGTAATGTTAGAGATCTTAGGGCAAGGCAAACATGGAACAGTCAGCCATTTGTTCTACTGGTGACCATGTATGTGGCAAATGCAACTTTGGCTCCTCTCAGGACCCGGGTGTGACCACTAGACTTACTATGGCTACATCATTTCAGCAAGGCAAACAATCTCTCTTCTTACAAAGCTGAGATTATGCACCAATTAATATAGTAGATCCAGTGCTTCCTGCCTTAGAAAAAAAACCTGTAGTTTCTACAAGCAATATAGCAGACATAAACTGCAGTAAAATATTCCAATTAGTCAAACAAGTCTTTGGGAACATTTTTTTTGTATAACTGAAACAGTGGCATTAATTATCAAAAGTTCTTGTAAATGCTTACTATAACAAGAAATTTGTTCAGAAACCTTCCTAGGAGCAAAAAAAGTTATTTTGTTATCTACATCTACTGAAAAAAATGCTCTATTGAACACACAAAGTAAAATAAATTTTCCCTTGGTGAAGCTGGAATAAAAATTAGTGTGTAGGAAAGCAAGATACTTCCAAAGAGCATATTAAAGAAAACTTAATGCAGTTTTCGAAGTGCAGAAGAAAAATAAGTGTATTTATTTGTTATGCAGTATTTTATTAAAATGATATTCTTTTATTATGTAATTTATTATGTTATTATTAGTAGTTTTATACTTTTTGAGCAGTGTGCTCATTTTTAATGTACTCATACTAACGGATTTTCACTGCTAGAAATGAATTTAAACTTGACAGCTCATAATAATAAATGGATTTGTGAATTCCTAGCCTTAGTTTTTCTTTCACGGAGAGAAAATAAAGCTGGCATAAGTGTGATATGTGCCTACTATATGGAGCAACATAACTATAGTTTAATTCTCCTCTGATAATTACGGTACATTGAGAAATGAAGCAGTGAATTGTAGTTATTATCCTGGTCTCCAATGCTGCATTCTGCTACTTCTTGGATCATTACATATAATATGTAAGATATCGTATTACTTCTCTGGCAGTAGTGGCCATTGTAATGCTGTTCTTCTACTCATGCAATAAAGCCACTAAAGCATGGATCATTACAAAAGTCATCCACAATTTCAATCACAGTTTTCAAGTTTTGTGTGTGTTATTTGGCTATTCATAAAAAGGGCAATACAAAGTAACAAAAAGTGTTATTTTACGTCTAAGCCGGTGACATATAACAGGGTTATGATAATTTAAGACCTGCTTACACTGGCAGATAACCATCATAATCTACGTGTTTAGCAGCCAATGGCCCAATTGGCTAATTTTAATGAATTTGGCAACCTCCATCTGCCGATGTGACAGCTCTCCACAGGAGATCGTCGTGGGACACTTGTTATTAAATTGATTATGGCAGAACAGGGAGTATATTGTTGGTTTACTACATTTTTTTTTTTTTTACAGGTGATCGAGGGAGTCAGGGATTAGCTGTATGGTAAGTATATACTGTATGTTGTATGTTCTGTATGTCTATATGTATGTACTGTATATGTGTGTAGGTGTTTTTGTTTTGTTTTTACACAGTAGTCGGATGATGGGACTACTAATGTCCCATCATCGGCTAGCTGTCACCTTAGCAGGCATAGCAGGATGGGACTAGTAGCGTGACCGTGACGTCATGGCAGGTCTTTCTCAGGTAGGCGCGCAGGACCTGTGATGATGTCGCGATCACATGACCGTGATGTCATGGAAGGTCCTTGTCGCATACCATCCTTAGCACCGGAGCGTCGCGAGGAGCGGGAAAGGCACCGGAGGGTGAGTATATGATGATTTTTTATTTTTTATTTTTTAATTATTTTTAACATTAGATATTTTTACTATTAACGCTGCATAGGCAACATTAATAGTATAAACTTGGTCTCACAGGGTTAATAGCGGCGGTAACGGAGTGAGTTACCCGTGGCATAACGCGGTCCGTTACCTCTGGCATTAACCCTGTGTGAGCGGTGACTGCGGGGAGTATGGAGCGGCCGCCGGGCGCTGACTGCAGGGGAGTAGGGAGGGACTAATCAGACTCTGGCCGTAGCTGATTGGTCGCGGCAGCCATGACAGGCAGCTGGCGAGACCAATCAGCGACTTGGATTCCATGACAGAGGCCGCGACCAATGAATATCCGTGACAGACAGACAGACAGAAAGATGGAATAGACCCTTAGACAATTATATAGTAGATACTTTCATACAGCAGAACCATGTGGGGTGAATGTCATGTAGTACCAATTTTCTGTATAACTGTTATATTAAACTTAAATTCCATAATTGGCCACACATATTCAATTACGGTACATAGATTAATTCCACAGATCTCAGTACATTGTCTATATATTTTTTTAAGGACGATGGTTTCCTCAAGTCCTTGCTGGACACATTCATTCTTGATGTATGCTTTTATGATGTCTTGACCTTGCATTTACGTTGTACTGTATATGTACTGCCATATATTGCATGCATTTTCATGCATTTTTCAGCTTTACCTACAGCCCAAGACACTATAATCTGCACACACTGGCAGCAGGAATAAATTAATCAACCAAAGCATGATGCATTGCAGTGCTGACATTACTGCACTACCTCATTGGGATTGGCACACACATACAGTAGGAACAGTGCCATCGTCTCTGGCATTTTCAAGTGCTTTAATCCTATCTAAAACACTGTAGTTGGGCATTTCTGTCCTGGTACGTTGGCAGCCATGCAGAGGTGCTATGGTACTAGGCAGCCAGGCAGAGGTAACCAAATATTTTGCACAAGTGACAATTCAGGATCATGGCAGCAGGTTGGGCAGGTGCACGGCTATGTTGCGTCTTTTTCATCATATTAGTGCTATACAGCAGCTATATAATGTATTCAATGGACCAGCAATGTCAGGTTGTAAAAAAGGGAAAATACTACAATGAACACTTTGTAGGAACTATATGCAGATACATTGCAAATGATCCAGGCAATGTCTCAGGGTAAGTATGTCCATATTACACCATGCTTATGCCATCCACACCTTTCTTTTTAGAAGAGAACATTTCAACTTCTGTCTACCATTCTGCTTATTATAGAAGTCACTGCAGACAGTAGATCTAATACTAACCTAGCCCTGCATGCCCACTAACCTATAAAAAAGGTCACAGAAACTCACATCTCTGGCAACTAGCCATTTCTGTTGGCCATAGTAACTGTAAATTAAACATGATGATGCTGATAAAGCTAGATGTGACAGGATTCTGTCTGAATTTGTGCCACACAACTGTCATGTTGGGGAACCCTGAATGCTAGTCAATGGGAATAGTGCATTGAAAAGGAATATGGTGTAACCTTTGATATCTTGAGTCAAGAAAAATGCATATATTTGTACCATATTAGCCAGTAGATAGAAAAATAAAAAAATTGAGAGTCCTCTAAAGTTTATCAGTCTCAGAGGACTCTAAAGTTTTATTATTTTTATATATATTGCCTAACATGGCATGAAGGTATATATTTTCCCTGTATCAACATAGAGGCTACCAGACGGTATGTGTCAAACCAATGAGAATTCTAAAATTTTTATATCTTGAGACAAAATTCAGCAAACAATTTACAATTTATTGAACCAAAGTAAGACAACTAATAGGTCTTGTAAAATTCAGATGAGGCAGTCATAACCTTTGACAAATGTGTCAACCTGCATGAGCCACTGTGATAAAACTTGGTGCATTTTAAGACTTGTCTAAGGGTACCGTCACACAGTGGCACTTTGATCGCTAGGACGGCACGATCCGTGACGTTCCAGCGATATCTTTACGATCTCGCTGTGTCTGACACGCAGCAGCGATCAGGGACCCCGCTGAGAATCGTACGTCGTAGCAGATCATCTGAAACTTTATTTCGTCGCTGGATCTCCCACTGACATCGCTGAATCGGCGTGTGTGATGCCGATTCAGCGATGTCTTCACTGGTAACCAGGGTAAACATCGGGTTACTAAGCGAAGGGCCGCGCTTAGTAACCCAATGTTTACCCTGGTTACGAGCGTAAACGTAAAAAAAAAAAACACTACATACTTACCTTCAGCTGTGTGTCCCCGGCGCTGTGCTTCTCTGCACTCCTCCTCCATCCTGTGTCAGCGCCAGCTAGCCGGAAAGCAGAGCGGTGACGTCACCGCTCTGCTTTACGGCTGACCGGCGCTGACAGTGCAGAGGAAAGCAGAGCGCCGGAGGACAGACACGGAATGTAAGTATGTAATGTTTGTTTTTTTAACGTTTACGCTGGTAACCATGGTAAACATCGGGTTACTAAGCGCGACCCTGCGCTTAGTAACCCGATGTTTACCCTGGTTACCGGGGACCTCGGGATCGTTGGTCGCTGGAGAGCTGTCTGTGTGACAGCTCTCCAGCGACCAAACAGCGACGCTGCAGCGATCGACATCGTTGTCGTATCGCTGCAGCGTCGTTTCAGTGTGACGGTACCCTAAGTCTGCACTGTCTAAAACATAGATGATTTTACTAAAGCACCAATCCGGGATTTTTTTTTTACCTCATTACTGTTGTGGTATTACTAATTCTTGTTGTCAGTTCCTAGCAAAATACATATCAGTCTTCTGCTGTTTCCGGTGGCACTCCGGTCCCATTCCATCAACTTGTGACCACAGCTGCTGACTGAGCGGAAGTCCTTGGTAACGGTCACAAGCTGTCAATGTAAGTCTACAAGATCCTTGTTCTAGCCTCGTTCTTGCTCTCATAGAGTTACATTGAGAAGTGACTTCTGGAGCATACGGTAGGTCACAGCTAGCAGAAGATGACCGGAGGGGCGGCAAGAAGAACAGAACACGACGGCTGGTGAGAATTTTACTACAGACAAGGAATATCTATTAGTAATTCCACTCCGGCGGTGAAATATAAAAATGCCAAAGTGGTGCTATAAATCCGCCCAATGTCATAAATATTTATACATTTCTATTAACAGAAATAAAGTTCTCATACAGTATACAATATGTATTCTAAAAAATGCCCAGGACAGTAGAAATTCCTTACCTTCCTTGTGACCATTAATAGAAGCAATATTACTTTCATCAGCCACTGAAAGTTGAAAAAAAGCAGAAAAATATCATTATTTCACTTTCAATCAGTTAAATACCTAATCTTCAACACTTAGCAACGTAAAAATAATATTTGCTGTAAAATTAGTCATTATTAGATGCACAGTTAAACGTCTTTACACATGATGCCTAGACCATAGGATGTGGAAAATCTGACTAACTGAGGTCTTTGGAATGTGGAGTTAAATGTTTTTTTATTATTTTGCAGTCTACCATTTGCTGGGATTGGGGAGATATTTTGCTTTGGATGTCTGCTGATTTTCACATAAATCATTGCAAGATCTTTGCAAGTTTATTTCATGAAAGGCTGCTGGATTTTGTTTGCAATTGCAGTGGCTTTAAACCATGTATAAGAGTTCTTCAAAGCATGAAAATAAGTCAGGCAAGGCACATCAATACGTCACAGCCACTGAACCATAATCCGCAGTCTAGAAACTGGACAAGCTGTTGCTATTATTTATAGGTGCAGCTATAAGGTTGACACGGGTGAACTTGGACTATGCATAGACATGTGAAGAAAAGAATATGAGTCTGGAAAAACACAGTTTTCAGCAGGTTTGACTGAGAACTTTCATTGGCCATGTAGACCAGACTTTCCTTATAATAATAATAATAATCTTTATTTTTATATAGCGCTAACATATTCCACAGCACTTTACAGTTTGCACACATTATCATTGCTGTCCCTGGTGGGGCTCACAATCTAAATTCCCTATCAGTATGTCTTTGGAATGTGGGAGGAAACCAGAGAACCCAGCGGAAACCCACGGGAACACGGGGAGAACATACAAACTCCTTGCAGATGTTGTCCTGGGAGGGATAGAACTTTAGTAAGAAGGACTAACTTTTCCTAGATCAATATTGGAGAATCTTCTCCAAGAATGATACAAATATGCTACATGAAGTGGAGCTTCAGTAAAAACCCAAGACTGAATGATATGTCTGACACTAAACAATATGAGTAATAAAGATTGGTGGAGGTCTGAGTGCGCAGAACACACCAATATATGATGATTGAGGTAGTTGGTATAGTGAGTCCAATTGTTGCATTATTTTTACATTGATCACACCTAGACACAAAAGCATTTTTATTGGAGACATTTTGGGCTTATTTGCCATTTCTTTCTCACCGTGAGTAGAGTTTTGCTGTTACAGGACTTATGGATTTTGTTAATTGACTCCAATGCAAACAAGTTTAGGCTACGTTCAGACTAGCGTTGTGCTAGTGTGCGTCGGGTGACGCAGCGGCGACGCACACGTCATGCGCCCCTATGTTTAACATGGGGGACGCATGCGTTTTTGTTTGTTGCGTTTTGCCGCAAGCGTCGGACCAAGAAAACGCAACAAGTTGCATTTTTCTTGCGTCCGATTTTCGGCAAAAAACGACGCACGCGTCGCAAAACGCAGCGTTTTTGCGTGCGTTTTGCCGCGTTTTTACATGCGTTGTGCGTTGCGTCGCCGACGCAGCGGCGCACAACGCTAGTCTGAACGTAGCCTAAAAGGGCTTTCCCTGAACAAAAGTTTAATTAATAGATTTTGAAATGATAATAATTTCCACATCAGATGTATTTAAATAAAATGTTCCAGTGCTGAAATAATCTTATAAATGTGCCCCTGCTGTGTACTGTGTAATGGCTGTGTCTGACTGTACAGGGGCATGGTCTGCTCATACCACAACTCCTGGGCAGGGGAGGAAGCAAAAGAGAGGATACAGACATTACAGTATGGGATCACAGCTGATTCCTTGTTTGAAGTAAAACATTGTTTAAAAAAGAGAGGGAAATGTTTTACCTCACAGAAAGAATTAGCTGTGATCCCCTGCTGTAATGTCTGTATATTCTTTTTCTTCCTCCCCTGCCCAGGAGCTGTGGTATGAGCACCCTGTGTACATTAGTGCCCATTATATGGCAAGCAGTACCCTGCCAGTTGAATAGAGCTGATCCGGGTCTGTTGGACCCCAGCAGCTCCTGCTCCCTGCAGCACCCGGCAATAACATGAGTGCTGGGACCAGTGGAGGAAACAATCTCAGCACCTAATAATGTGTATTAAGAACTGCTGACATTGCTTTCTCCTCTAGCCACAGTTCTGTGAATTAAGACCCTGTGCATTAGGACTGAGCAGTAACTGCTTCCTCCTGGAACCCAGCAATCACACAGTCACGGGACAGAGGAGGAAGCACTGTCAGTGCCTTCTGATGCAGATAACGAAGCACTGACATTGTGTCCTCTCCTGGTAACACTGATTATGTGATTGTTGTGTGCCAGGAGGGAGCAGGAGCTGCTGCGTCCTAACACATCAATTCTAATACACAGCATCCTAATACACACATTCCTAATCAATAGCGATCAGGAAGGTAAAGATTGTAACAAACCCACTGCACCATCTGTATGGTGAGTCTATTTGTTTCTGACACCCAGATCCCCACTTTTTCAGCTGCTCACTATGCAATGATGCTTTAGAACATCATTACTGAGTAATCTGCATGTGACCTGGATGTTTAAAGTGGTTTGGCAGTTGTGAAACAGTTAACTTTTCAAAAGCCCTGTGTAAAATTACATCATCCAACAGATTGGTCAGCAAGAACTACCACTGTCAGCGATGCCAACATGTTTTTTTTATTTTTTTCTGGACAGCTTATTACAAAACCAAAGACCGACAACATTTTTTACAGACACACTGGAAAACCAAAATAAATCATTAATATTTTTAATAAGTCTACAACCCATACTTCTACTATTTGATATTAACGTTGCATTCCAATATAACACATTATCTGCTGTAAGATTGCACTTACTGAGTGTATTGGGGACACTCGCTTGGCACGGGATTCAAGCACTTAGGCACGGTTTTCTACTTAAACAGTCCACATGGATTATTATGGCACCATAAACCTAATTATGCACAGTTCATCATATACACTTCATAGAACACAATAGGCACAAAACGGTGACATTAAGTTGCAGCTTTATCTTTAGACACTTCATATTTGGCTTTATCTCACAGACACTAAACATGCTGGACCTCTCACTTCGTCCAGTTACCATGGGTGTCCGTATGCCGAACAGTTCATCAATGTCCCTCGTCATATAGCACACATGACATTGGGTCGCGGTCTCTAAACATGCTGATCCTTATCTGACTAGCTGCCGTGGGTGACGGCACAGTTCCCCATACACTGGGTTACCTTCTAGGAGGTTCTGCTCCATTCACTGACTCCTGTCAGTACTCACTCTCTCAGGAAAGCTGCCAAACTGGGATCACCATCCCGGGCAATGCCGTGCTCACCAGGCCTCCTGACAATCCAGATCCTCAGACGGGCTGTAGCTTCCCCAAACGACGTGCCATCACGGACTCTGCACACACGTCCTCTCTGTGTACTATTCAGGACGTCCATCCCCATCTGGGGCCGTCCAACACACAGGCCCCCAGGTCCAAGGCCTCCCCCATGTGCTTTTCAGGGATCTAGTCCTACTCCCAGGACCTCCCAACACAGAGGCCCTCCAGCACCTGGCACACGGACCACTCAGGTCCATCCATCTTTCCCCATGTGACCACATGGTCACATTATATACTTGTAGCCACTCCCATAGGTGGGAGGTGTGTGTGGCTAGTTCAACCATTACAACTACAGATATGCCTCCATCCATGTCCTGAGGAGCACATGCAGGGCACCCTAGCTGTAACAGGGGTCACTGCATCACACTGCATTAATTGTGAACTGTAAAATGATATTTACAGTCACAACTATTTGCACAAATCAAAATAGTTTTAAAAAATCAAGGGCACGTCAAGGCTTTTTTTATGAACAGAAAAAAAATGCCTTATTTTTACAGCCTATCCTGGATTTTCTGGATGGTTGGCAATCCGACCCTGTCCAATTTGCATCAGTTTCAAATAATCTCCCCAATTATGAAAGGGTTTATAGACATCCTCCTCATTATACAGTCTATGTAAAGAACAAGGTGTAGAGATGGCTGCAAACTGGAAATGAATGGAGTGTTCTGTGCCCAATCCTTGTTTAATACCAACCACAAAGACAAGAATGCGCTGATCTCAATGTGATATTAGAATCCAGTCTTCAAGCAGAGCCGATGGCATATTGAGAGTGTTATTCTTATTATGCCATCCTCTGTGATTTCAAGACTGTTTGCTGGGAATTTTTGAATATTATATTGATAGGTCATTAATATCAGCAATGGCAATTTTTACATCAAGCCACCACCTTATCTATTAACAGCTGATTGATGGGGGTGTCAGGCCTCCATAGATTTGATTAGTCATCAATATTAATTACCCATACAATTTCTTTAGGGAAAAAAAATTATATACTGGACAACTGCACATCCATATTTGCAATTATTATTTATTGAGAAGCAATTGAAATGGTCTCTTAACCCCTAAAGGACACAGGCAATTTTTTCCCAAACGATGCAGTGGATCATTACTCGTTTTTGCTATTCCATATTTTGATAGATTGCAATGTTTATATAACATAACATTTTTGTGCTTTCCTTGGCCTGGGAATTTGTCTTAGTAGGAGCAAAGTGTGACTTAGCAAAATTTTAGTTTTTTAACCCCTTCCAACCACAGCAAATTTCTGTTTTTGCATTTTTGTCTTTCCCTCCCCTTCTTCCCAGCACCATAATTTTTATTTTTCTGTCCACATGGCATATGAGGACTAGTGTTTTTGTGGACAACAGGAAAACAATTCCAAGTGCCGTGAAATTGTGACACCGAGTGTTGGGGGCTGTTTTTACAGTGTACATTGTGTGGTAAAAATTACCTCGCAAAATGATTCTGCTCATCAGTTTGATTATGGTGATTGCACAAATGTTCAGATGTTTTAATTTTTTTAGTGGTGAAAAAAATCAGAAGTTAAAGGGACTCTGTCACCTGAATTTGGAGGGGACAATCTTCAGCCATAGGGGCGGGGTTTTTGGTTGTTTGATTCACCCTTTCCTTACCCGCTGGCTGCAATATTGGATTGACGTTCATTCTCTGTCCTCCGTAGTACACGCCTGCACAAGGCAATCTTGTATTGTATTAATACTACATTTTTTTACATTTACATTGTTTGCCGTTTGGGTTAATTATTTTTATATTTTGATAGATTGGACTTTTTCTGAATGCGGTGACACCATACGTGGTACTTTTGCTGCATTCAGTAAAACTCATGGTCTTCTTTCAAGCCACAGGCATCACGTCATCTCACTAGCTCGCTCCATACAATCACTACCTACTTGTGCTGTGCATGTGTGGCGGATGTCGGCAAGAGGAAAAAATGTGAGACCGTGTACCAAAACCAAAATTTCAGTTTAAACTAAGCGTTAAAAGCATGTAAACATACTAGAGAATCTGAATCTTGCCCAAAATGTATCCAAAAGCAGTGAGTCCTTGTGATAAATCAGGTACATTTTACTACAGTCTAGTCTAAGGTTACACTTCCTGAAACATAATCCCCTTCACCGTATATAAGCAGGTTCTCCTCAGGACTGGGGAAGGAGAAGCGCTAGCAGCAATGGTGAATTCCCATTTCTCAGATAATAAGCCTTGGTGGGTGGAACGTGATGAGGTTAGTCTGTTTCCTGTAAGTTGGGATTTGGAACAAAGCAAAAATTAATGTGTGACAGAAAGCACCTAACAATTTCACGGTAAAACAAACCATTGCATAGTGCCGGACAGCTGTGGATTGGCTCCACTCAGTCTGTAGGGGTTATTCTACTGCTCATCATTTCTTAGAAGAAACAGCACACATTTTATTTTTCTATTTATTTCTTTTTAAACAGAAATGGATTTCGAAACTAATCAAATGTAAAAAAAATAAAAACAAAAACTCTGAAAATAGAAAAACAAAAGATATAACCATAATGCATTTCTCCACCATTTGGGGTTGCATATTATGTCGGGCTTATTATACATTGTGTAAAGTTTCTAATTTAGTGGTGCAATCATAATTCTATTTCCATAAAAGTTTATGGTAAAATTTGCATGCCCCAGCCATAATTTGTGCCACCTGGCTGTTCAGAAGAGCACACATATATAATGGATAAGAGAACACTATGATGCAATGAAGATGGCCACCAGTGACATTGGATATGTGCATCCCAGGTTTACTACTGCACTGCTCTAAAGCGCATTTCTTTTTTTTTTTTTTTAACTACACACAGTAGTCAAACCTTGCCTTTTGTTTTTACGTACTTTGATGTAAATTATTATTATTTTTATTATTATTTATTGTTATAGCGCCATTTATTCCATGGCGCTTTACATGTGAGGAGGGGTATACTTAATGAAAACAAGTACAATATTCCGGGGACCCCTTGGGTTGGTAAGAGAATCCTGGGAAGAGGAGCCGAACCCTTCTGAAGTGTCCATAGTGGAGTATGTCATGCGCTTCCGTGACAAGATGCAGACCTTGACGCAGTTGGTGCATGACAACATGACGCAGGCTCAGGCTGATCAGAAGCACTGGTACGACCAGAACGCCCGGGAGCGGACCTACCATGTGGGTCAAAAGGTGTGGGTGCTGGTCCCCGTACCAACGGATAAGCTTCAGGCAGCCTGGGAGGGCCCGTACGTCGTCCACCAACAGCTCAACCCGGTCACTTACGTGGTCACGCTTGACCACGCTCAGGGTAGGCGAAAGGCCTTTCACGTCAACATGATGAAGGCTCATCACGAACGTGAACCTTTCATCCTACCGGTCTGCAGCTTGCCCGAAGACGGTGAGGAAGACACCCTCCTGGACTTGCTGGCCCAAGCCAAGGCCAATGGGTCCATCGAGGACGTGGAGCTAAGCGCCTCGTTAACTGAACCCCAGCGGGTGCAGTTGCAAACCACCCTGGAACCCTTCTGGGTCGTGTTTTCCAACCGACCTGGGAGGACTCAGCAGTCCACGAGGTGGACACCGGGAATCACACCCCACCACGGCGAACACCCTATCGAATCTCTGATCAGGTGCAGCAGATTATGCGCCAAGAGATCGATGAGATGTTACAGCTGGGGGTGATTCGACGGTCAAAGAGTGCATGGGCCTCACCTGTAGTTCTCGTGCCAAAGAAGGACCGGACCACCCGGTTCTGCATGGACTACAGGGGGCTCAACGCCATCACAGCCTCTGACGCGCACCCCATGCCGCGCATCGAGGAGCTGCTTGAGAAGTTAGCTGGCGCAAAATACCTAACAATAATGGATCTGAGTCGAGGATACTGGCAGACTCCCCTGAGCCCCGAGGCGCAGGAGAAGTCCGCCTTTATCACACCCTTTGGACTGTACGAGTCCATGGTCATGCCCTTCGGCATGAAGAATGCCCCTGCCACTTTCCAGCGGATGGTCAACCTCCTGCTTCAGGGACTGGAGACGTACGCCGTGGCGTACTTGGATGACATTGCCATCTTCAGTTCCTCCTGGGAGGAACACCTGCAGCATCTCAGGGAGGTGCTCAGGCGAATTCACCAAGCAGGACTGACTATCAAGCCGGGAAAGTGTCAGATGGGCATGAGGGAGGTTCACTACCTGGGGCACCGGGTAGGCGGGAACACCCTGAAGCCAGAGCATGGCAAGGGTGATGGGTTGGCCCACCAGGGTGAACCTGCTGAGGTGCGCATGGAGGAGAACCATCAGGTCCTGCCTCCCTAGCGCACACCAAAAGGGGGAGGTGTCACGATATGGTATGAAATATCATAAGTAGTTCTCTTGCTAGCCTGCGTGGGCTAAGCCCCCCTTCTTGGAGTAACAGTTTGTAGCTGCCAATTCCTGGCTTTCCTTCTCAGAGAGTGTGGGGAGTTTTATGGCCGAACGGAATTTACGACCGGCATTTCCTGTGTAAGCTCTTGTTCAGCTATCAGTGAAGTAGAAACTTCAAGGATCCATGAAAGATTCTTTGTTTAGTTTTTGTTAGATATTAGGCAAACGATTTAAGCTAGAAATACGAAAATATATATTCTTATCCTCACTCGGTGTATCTACCCATCCCTTGAAACTCGGGCTTCTAACTCCGTCTGGTAAAGAAGTAGGGTTTTCTCTGTAAATATGTATCCCAGATAGGACATATTTGATCTCATTAGAATGCTCACGTTAATCCGAGATGAATGATAGGTTGAGTCTGACTCTGTCATGTTTTGTAGCGAAGTTATAGCAAGTAGATAAATTTAAGATTGAAGTACTCAGAATGTAGAGAGAGGAGGGTCTGGATAAGCCAGCCCTTCTGTGATGTCAAAGCCTTAAGGTATTAAGTTGTGGCACACATCCCCAGCTCAGTCTTTCTGCTTGATTTCTGGTCTTCTCCTGGAAGAGCCCTGCTCACGTCCAAATGAGCTGGGACGTATGGGAAAAACTCCACTAGCCTGATTGCCTGTCATGCTTTGAACATGTAAGTGTTGCTTTTTTCTCATTTATTCCCTTTATGTTATAATTACCCTTGTACACATTTGCAATTGTCTCATTTATAACATCTTTATAAAATATTTTTGATAAAGCACTGCCTAATTTTTATGGGATATAATATTATATATTAGTCCGTTCTCCTGTTCTAAACCGTACCCTAAGTCTCTTGAAGGGAAAATACGCTACTGTTACTGTTGTGTTGGGTTAGCTTCGGACCCGTTTAATCGAAGCTGGTGGCAGCGAGAGTGTGCTGACTTTTGGGGGTTATGCTGTAGCGACTGCGGCATTGCTAATTATTGTTCCTGCCTGAGTGGGAGTAGTTATCGCGTCGCTGCAGCGTGCCCAATAGCCAGTACATAGCAGGCAGCCTTTCTGGCGACTAATTACCCAGGGTGCAGTACCTAATCTGACCTGAGAGTAAGGGGGCGCCAGAGAGCTGCAAGTGTTAAGTGGAACTGTAAGCGGGATATACATAAATCCCTGCAGTTTGTGGTATATTGAAAGCAGTGGGATACCTAGAATAAGCCCCTGCTGTAAGCTAAGAGGTCAATAGCCTTGTGTGTGGTTTTTTCATCACATCGTGGAGTGGAGGGATAACTAAGATAAGCCCCCCTGCACATGTGATAGCCGTCTGTTGGCCTAAAGTCACCTCAATCCGTGACGTAGGGGTGACGGTCACGGTGTGAATCCTGACCCATTGGTGACAGCGGTCAGGGGAATCGTGACAATTGTAAATGAGATATTCTACCATTTTGCTATTTGTAAGCATGTTGTATTTTTTATATACATTTCTGCTGGATTTTGACACTAGAGCCCAGGAGTTTTTAATCAAACCGATTGTTGAAATAATGGTTACAAATATTATAAAGTAATTTCCAAGGGTCTATGATCCCATCAAACTACTATGCATTCCAATATCATCAAATGAAGAAATGCAGAATTGTTTGAGTGACATTGAGAATACTCAACATCACATTAAGGCTGGAATCACACTAGCGTATAGCATCCAATGCGATATGCTAATGACACTCGCCTCCAGCTCTGCTGCGAGCGTCAACACAGTGTCTGTTCAATGCACTCCGATCCTCTGGCATGAGGGAATTGCAGCACAGGTGCAGGGGAGACAGAGTAATTTCTCCATCTCCTCCATTGCCTGTCTAGGAATATATTGGACTGCACTGGGATAACATCCGAGTGCAGTCCAATGTTTCAGGCACACCCATAGTCTTGTATGGGTGCGTGTGAGCACAGTCTCACTGTCAATCGCAGCATGTTGTAATTGTTTTCTCATGCCAAATTGTCATAACATTAGTTATACAATAGTATAACTAATAGTATAACATTGGGCTGAGTTTTATTCGATAAATGATATGGGCTGCAAAAATTATCAATAGTTATTATTTGTACAGGTAAACACCACAGATAGTTGAACAAAATTGAAGGCAATGTTACGTTTCCACCTTTCCCGGGTCTTTGTCAAACCTTACTGAAAGATGGAGAGGGCTTGCTTGGAGAAATAATTAGAATAGAGTGCCCACTCATTTATTTTCCTGCTATTCGATAAGACATCAGATAGCATTCAGCCATGTTATAGGCTCATGTGTGCGAAGTCTAATGGAGACCATTTGATGGCATTGCAATGCTTTACTGCTTCCTGACCAATTTACAAATTTTGAAGTCATGATGAACACAAACAAATCCACACAAGCAGTAACAGGTGACATATAGAAAAGGACAAATACTTTTCCACCATACTGTTCTCCCATTGTTTGTAAGATTTCACACTCCAAGAATAGGCACTTCATGTCCTGCATCACAACTTGGGAATGATACAGTATTGCATTATGATTGCATTGTTGCTGCTATACCGCTTTGCAATCAGGTTTGCCTTTTGAAGTTTTCCCTATTTGTCTGGAGGTGTGCACATATCCTGGATTGAGTGTCTTTGCTAAAGAACTAAGAAAGTGGACTCTAAGCCAGGCAGGCTAACCCGCATTATTGTATTGATTTTTTATTTTATGTTTCACTTTCTGCCTGACAAAGGCAGTATTTCAGTTTTACTGTGATGTGGTTTAAGAGGACACAAATCAGCCAGACTTTAAATAGAAACGGTTCCTGTGATACCCCTTCTCTGCCGCTCAAGTCTCCGGAGGATGGAATGAAGCTGCTCCTTCTTTCACCCATTTGGTCTGCCCTTCTTTGCCTTTCAAATCTCACGGGGATGGAAGTGAAGCGGCACAGCCGCACATGCGCCACTACACTTCCATCCTCACGAGATTTGAGAGGCAGAGAAGGGCAGGCCAGACGGGTGAAAGAAGGAGCAGATTAACTTCCAACCCCTCAAGATTTGAGAGGCAGAGAAGGGCGGGTCATGCGGGTAAAAGATTGAGCAGCTTCATTTTCATCCTCCAGAGACAAAGAAGGGCGGGCCACACGGGTAAAAGAGAAGGAGGAAATAGAATACAAGTGCGAGCTTGATTCAGCGAGGCACCTAGTCATCAGGACCGCTCCCCGCACCATATGCAGCGACCGCAGAGCTCAGCAACGCCATATAAGATGACACCCGACATATAAGATGACTCCCGACTTATACGGCGAGTATATCCCAGACTATATTTTAAATGGAAAAGTTGGGGGTTGTCTTATACGCCTAGTCGACTTATACACCGGAAAATACGGTATTATATATACATATATATAATAGTAAACAAAAAGGGAAACAGCACAAAAAGATGTTAAAAAAAAGGACAGGAAAGAAAAGGAGATCCAGCTCAATGAAATAGTGAAAAATCCATAATTTATTTCACTTAAAATATAGTGAAAGGACAAAACATCAGCATACAAAAAAATTAAAACCAAGGTCAACGCGTTTCCGGTGACTGAGCACCCTTAATCATGAAGGACTTCAATGCCCAGTGGCATGGCAACATTTCAGAAAAAAACAAATCCCTTATCAAGCCATGAGCTGTTTCCCTTTTTGTTTACTGTCTGGAAGGCCATTGGAATGCTGGTCAGGGAAGTGTGACAATATATATATATATATATATATATATATATATATATATATATATATATATATATATATATATATATAGAGACGACAGCCCTCAGACGACCATCCTCAGAGTCGGATTCTAACCATTTGTGCAGACACATGCAGTTTTGTGGCCTGCTGGAGGTCATTTTGCAGGGTTCTGGCAGTGCTCCTCCTGTTCCTCCTTGCACAAAGGCTGAGGTACTGGTCCTGCTGCTGGGTTGTTGCCCTCCTTCGGCCCCCTCCATGTCTCCTGGTAGCACCTCCGGCCTCTGGACACTACGCTGACAGACACAGCAAACCTTCTTGCCACAGCTCGCATTGATGTGCCATCCTGGATGAGCTGCACTACCTGAGCCACTTCTGTGGGTTATAAAGTCCGTCTCATGCTACCATGAGTGTGAAAACACAACCACCATTCAAAAGTGACCAAAATATCAGCCAGAAAGCATTAGTACTGAGTCTGTGTCCCCACCTGCAGAACCACTCCTTTATTGAGTATGTCTTGGTAATTGCCAATAATTTCCATCTGTTGTGAATTCCATTTGCACAACAGCATGTGAAATTGATCGTCAAACAGTGTTGCTTCCTAAGTGGACAGTTTGATTTACTTGGAGTTATATTCTGTTGTTTAAGTGTTCCCTTTATTTTTTGAGCAGTGTATATATACATACACACATATACATTAAGGCCTGATCCCATCATGCCAGCTTTATTTTTGAAATATACAATTCGATTTTTCTCATTATTACATCTTTTATATAAGACTCCAACATATACTAACTACTGTTTAGGCTTGCATTAACATAAATCATCTATAGGACCCTGTTCTATAAAATGCATGTCACCCTATATACTTGTTTTCACAGTGCATATAGTAACTGTAAAGTTTAACATCTTAACAAAATCTGTCTGGTACATACATATGATACTATGTCATGGTGATCACTATGGGATACATTGATAACTTATATCAAAGTCCATGTTCACACTGCTTTTCTACAGGTTCTTTGATGGTTCTGTCTAAATCCCTCTAAAAACAAGACTCAGAAAAAAAATAAGAACACTTTGCAGAAATGTAATGTGAATGGGGGTTGATAAATGCCGTACCATCATTTCCTGAACCAAATGTCTTATTAATTCACTGGTAACAAAGGCTAATTTCACACTTGTGTCATTTGGCGTCCGTCACAATGCATCATTTTGGGAAAAAAATGCATCCTGCAAATGTGCCCGCAGGATGCATTTTTTTCCCATAGACTTGTATTTCTGGCGGATTGCGACGTATAGCCATACGTCGCGTCCGTCACGCACTGGATGTGTCGAGTTTTGGCGGACCGTCATGACGAAAAAACGTTTAAGAGAACGATTTTTTTGTACGTCGGGTCCACCATTTCCTACCGCACATGCGCGTCCGGAACTCCGCCACCTCCTCCCCGGGACTTTAGAATGGGCAGCGGATGTGTTGAAAATCTGCATCCGCTGCCCACGTTGTGCCGAATTTTCACAACGTCCATCAGTACGTTGCACCGACGCTTAGTGACGGCCCCGTACCGACGGAAGTGTGAAAGAGCCTAGGAGTTTGGATGCCAGTCATTACTACGCTTTATACATTTTACTATTAACAAGGCAAATGAAATGTAGTTATCCATTAAATAACTATACTTTATATTACAACATTCCTGGATTTAACAACCCAAATGTCTTGGGTATTGTGTCCTTTCAGCAGGGCAATTTATAGGGTTTTATTTAGAAATAGAACTCTACAAGAACGTCTTTTCTTCATGGTAGACCATTGTCCTGCTTATTGATTGAAATAATGACACTTTTTAGTAGCAGACATATGATATTTTTATGTATTGACTTTGGTTTATCTTTGTGCATGTTATCTGCAGTCATACATTGTCTTCTAATCTTTCTATCACCAGCACAGCTTGTATGGATTTGGAATGCGTCAATCATTCACCGTCAAAAAAGAAAATGTATCTTTCAAATCTTTTATCCAACTAAACAACTTCTGGACTTTGGAAAGACATTCAGGTTGTTTAAATGTAGTGGAAGAGACACAATCTTTAGATGCAGGCCTGAGTTATGTCTATTTAATGATACCACTAAAAGAAAAAAATAGTTAGGAGTGAAGCTGATATAAAGATGTGGCTACTGGGAGAACAAACTGAAAATTGTGTCCGTTTTATAGGAGTATATAACAATAGACTGTAAATTTAATATGATGTAAAAACAAGCTATGTTCAAGTCTCCTGCATTTCACCACTTTATAGGCAGTTTACACAAGAGATGCAGAAACTGTCATCTTACAAAACAGAATTCCTTGTTAATGCAGCACATTTTAGACAAAGGAACATAGAAAGACATGAAGTAAAAAGTAGAAGTTGTCATACAACCCTATTAAGTATGCTATTTAAAAAAAATAAACAAATAGAGGGCACCCCGAACATGAGAAATAGAGGTGCATCAATATAATGAGTGCAAATATATTAAAAGTAATATAAAACATAAACCTGTTATTGGAAAAACACAAAGCATTTAAAAAGCTTGTATTTTTATATACCTTTTAATCTATTTGCACTCATTTGATTTGATTCATTGAGAGCGCCCTCTGTTTTTTTTTTGTCATTTATCTGGCTCTGGCGGAAAACTTCATGGATGATTTTCCCACGGTATACCAGGTTGGCTGCACCTACAGGAATCCACTGGTGTGCATTTGGAGTTTTGTCTACAGCCCAACTTTGCCAGGTGAGAACATTTTCTACAATTGGTATTATGTTTTTATTTTTTTACCTTACTACGTTCAGAACAGCGCTCCTCTATCCCCTTTTTCTATTACAGAAAATCCATATGCTATTCAGTAAATTTGGCAAACTGATTTATTGTGATGAAAATTTGTGTAGATTTTTAGGAAATTCACAGGACTTGGCAAGTTTGGACAATTTAAGATTCAATTTGTAGACATTTGCATCAGTCTGAGAAGGCTCACCTCCCTGTGGTATAACTGGGTAGACTTCCCAATAATGCCTTTCAGCTGTCACATGGCATAATATAACATCACATAGCTGTTCCCCTCATCAATGCTGGATAGGTGAGAGACCTGTAACACGTGATCTAAGCGGTAAAGTTTCTCCTTTGGGAGAGAATCAAGTTGGTAAAGGAAGACTTATAGGCCTCTGAAGCTTGTAAGTGTCCCTACAATGACTAGGCGCTCTCCTCTAAAAAAAAAAAAGCACCCTATAGAATCCCTGTAGCACACATTGCACACAACCATGGCTCCTAATTTCTCCCCAAATCTGGCCTTCTTCTCAATCTCCTCTAGTAAGGGTTTTTTTCAGTGAGAAAATGACATGTCAAGCATTGAAAACTGATCTGCTGTTAAAATATAGATCTCAGGGGTTTAGCGTCTGGAGATTAATTGATCTTTACCCTCTCTTGAAATTTGGTTTACAATCATCAAATGCCTGTTTCGGATCAAAATATTTGATGTGACATGGAAGTTGTCTAGGGGTAGTCCCATTCTGTCCAGATGCATGCCAGCATATGTTCGGAGATGTACTCTACTGTGTCACTGATGAATTGTCTCAAGTCAAAAAGAGTGGTCCAATTGTTCTCAGATATAAAATGGCTCTGTGTACTGCATGCATGTCAGCTTTATATGCCATTTTGCTTATGCTTGAAAAACCTTGCTTGTTGCCGAAATGTTGCATTTATGATTCATTTTGGGTAAATAAAGGAATTAAGGTATCTTTCCGCTGCCTTGGAAAGAATGAGTCAAGATGAATCACCAATGTTGAGCTGTCCTCCACAGTCACCATTTAACACTCTGAGACCTCTTCCTAGATGGCTAAATCAAGAACTTAGTATATCTGCCCCCTAGCTAAAGGAACAGTTTAACTTTCGACTTCACATAACACAAACAGTGGAGTCCATTTCCAAAGGATATGCTGGCCCTCATCTAGACAAAACTTGACTACCGCCTAGACATCTGCCGTGTCACCAATGTAAATCACATTGAAACATTGCAGTGTAAAGCTAAAACTTGGATAGATAATGCCTTACTTCATGTTAATACATTTGTGCTATGCTCTCTAGGTAATGACAACCAAAGCTATAATTTGGCACAGTCCTTTTTGAATCACCAAATATCTGTAAGTAAAATCTATAATTCAAATTCTTACCGAAGGTTGGTCAAAAGACCTTTCAAGGCTAATAGAGGCAATTTAGATGTAATCCTGAAATATATTTTTTTAAGGTTGAAAGTATTAGAATTTGGGTGGTATAATCCAAAAGCTTTTGCAGCCTGAACAATAATAATATACAATAATTGCAGTCAGAATATCAACTAACAGTAAAGAGGCTTTGGTTACAGCCTATAATCACTTCCAATAAAAATATGGATCAATTAAAAGTAGAGATACAGAAGAATGTCAAGGTAATTTAAAGGGGAAGAGGAAAAGGTTGCAAAAAAAACATTCATATCATATTTCAATAGCGAAGTCTGTAGTAAAAAGAAACTCTTCACGGAGACCCACTAATTAGGTCACGTAACCTTGATATATTTTCTGCCTAAAATGTGAAGTTCTCCAGTCAGATGTAATTGTAGCTCCACTAATAAGCATACCCCTGTCGCCATATACAGTCCCTTGGTGCAGTATGGTACAAGTAACAGGTTTTGAAAAAGTCATCAAAATAAGTTATAACATTAGAACCTTCGGATTTGTCTTCTTCCAGCCAAGGCTTCGCATATTTCTATATTTCATATTACATTTAGTCAATCTTCTAAAATAAAAAGCATTAACTTTATTTCATTAAACATTTGCGATTATTCAGAATCTACTAATGGTAATTATTGAGTAATTGAGTATAGCTGAGTAAAATAAATAATTCCGTGCAGCAGCAGAATAGTATGTTAACATGATAAATAAATATGAACACATATGGGGTTTGAAGCTCCAAGATTTTGAATTCAAACTGAGGGCTCATTCAGACATTTAAAAAAGGCAACTCCAGTGTGGGACAATATGATGTGTTATATGGAGTCCTACAGACTCTCCCCAACATAGAAAATGTCAGCACAAATACGGATCTGCATATTGGATCTCAATAGTGCATTAGAAGAGTCTCAAGTTCATAAATGGATAAAATTATAAAGTGCTTATAAAAGCAAAAAACTCTGCAACTTATTAAAAATCCTCTTTGTTCTAAAAAAATATAGGATTTATTATTCAATTCTATAGTGTACAGCTTGTTCCCTAGATTAAAGCCCACCATGCAGTCCCTGTGTGGCCGGTTAACTACAATAAGTAAGGAGAACATGGCGCAAGCAGGCTCTATGCTTTACAGCCTGCTTGCATTGCTCTTAACCCCTTCAAGACCTTGCCCTTTTCTGTTTTTGCATTCTCGTTTTTCACTCCCCTCCTTCCCAGAGCCATAACATTTTTTTATTTTTCCGTCAATATGGCCATGTGAGGGCTTGTTTTTTGCGGGACAAGTTGCACTTTTCAACGACATCATTGGTTTTAGCATGCCGTGTACTAGAAAACGGGAAAAAAATTCCAAGTGCGGTGAAATTGCAAAAAAAGTGCAATAACACACTTGTTTTTTGCTTGGCTTTTTTGCTAGGTTCACTAAATGCTAAAACTGACCTGCAATTATGATTCTCCAGGTCATTATGAATTCATAGACACCAAACATAGACACCAAAAAAATTGCACAATTTTCCGTTACCCGTAGCGTCTCCATTTTTCGTGATCTCGGGTCAAGTGAGGGCTTATTTTTTGAGTGTCGATCTAGCGTTTTTAATGCTACTACTTTTTTGCAGATATATTCTTTTGATCGCCCGTTATTACATTTTAATGCAATGTCGCGGCGACCAAAAAAACGTAATTCTGGCGTTTTAATTTTTTTTCTTGCTATGCCGTTTAGCGATCAGGTTAATCCTTTTTTTTATTGATAGATCGGGCGATTCTGAACGCGGTGATACCAAATATGTGTAGGTTTGATTTTTTTTATTGTTTTATTTTGAATGGGGCGAAAGGGGGGGGGGGCGATTTAAACTTTTATATATTTTTTTCATATGTTTTAAAACATTATTTTAACTTTTGCCATGCTTCAATACCCTCCATGGGAGGCTAGAAGCTGGCACAACTGAATCGGCTCTGCTACATAGCAGCGATCATCAGATCGCTCCTATGTAGCTGAATTGCAGGCTTGCTATGAGCGCCTACCACAGGGTCGCGCTCATAGCAGGCTGGCATCAGTAACCATACAGGTCTCAAGGACCTCTATGGTTACCATCCTGTCGCATCGCCGACCCCTGATCATGTGTCGGGTCGGCGATGCGATCATTTCCGGCCGTGTGGCCAGAAGCGCCGGTTAAATGCCGCTGTCTGCGTTTGACAGCAGCATTTAACTGGTTAATAGAATCGGGTGAATCACGATTTCACCTGCCGCTATTGCGGGCACATGTCAGCTGTTCAAAACAGCTGACATGTCCTGGCTTTGAGGTGGGCTGGGAGACAGAAAAGTTTGGACAAGTGGAGCGACCATGCTGCTGGTTTGAGCCATCAATATTAAGGAGAGCACACCAACAGAAACGCAGGAAGCAGGAGCTGAAAGTAGTGCACTTCAAAAGATTCAACTTCAGAAAACCCCTTTAATCATGTGCTCTCAACCAATAATTCATGATATACGGTCGGAGAAAGTAGCAGTCAGTCATTTCAGTGTTTTGCCAATAGGCATCATATGTGTACAGTAGGATGTAAAGGTTTGGGCACCTCTGGTCAAATTCATGATTTCTGAAAGACCTAAAGATAAAGATAACACATTTGTTTTGTATTTTAGGCAAAAAAAATATATATTTTTTTGTCTAATACATTTAAAAAATTACAAAAAGGAAAATGGTCAATGCAAAAGATTGGGCAGTCTGCATGGTTAGTACCTAGTAGCGCTCCCTTTTAAATGCATCACAGCTTGTAAATGCTTTTTTTGCAGTCAGACAATAGTTCTTCAATTCTTGTTTGAAGGATTTTCATCCATTGTTCCTTGGAAAATTCTGCTATTTTGAGGTCTAGCCACATACATTTAACCCCTTCATGACCTTGGGATTTTTTGTTTTTCCGTGTTCGTTTTTCACTCCTCTCTTTCCCAGAGCCATAACTTTTTTATATTTCCGTCAATTTGGCCATGTGAGGGCTTATTTTTTGCGGGACGAGTTGTACTTTTAAACGACATCATTGGTTTTAGCATGTAGTGTACTAGAAAACGGGGAAAAAAATTCCAAGTGCGGTGAAATTGCAAAAAAGTGCAGTCCCACACTTGTTTTTTGTTTGGCTTTTTTGCTAGGTTCACTAAATGCTAAAACTGACATTATGATTCTCCAGGTCAGTACGAGTTCATAGACACCTAACATGACTAGGTTATTTTTTACCTAAGTGGTGAAAAAAAATTCCAAACTTTGCTAAAAAAAAAAAATTGCGCCATTTTCCAATACCAGTAGCGTCTCCATGATCTGGGGTTGGTTGAGGGCTTATTTTTTGCGTGCCGAGATGACGTTTTTAATGATAGCATTTTGGTGCAGATAAGTTCTTCTGATCGCCCGTTATTGCATTTTAATGCAATGTCACGGCGACCAAAAAAACGTAATTCTGGCGTTTCAAATTTTTTTCTCGCTACGCTGTTTAGCGATCAGGTTAATGCTTTTTTTAGTAGATAGATCAGGCGATTCTGAGCGCGGCGATACCAAATATGCGTAGATTTGATTTTTTTATTGATTTATTTTGATTGGGGCGAAAGGGGGGTGATTTAAACTTTTATTTTTTTTAACATTTTTTTTAACTTTTTTTTTACTTTTGACATGCTTCAATAGCCTCCATGGGAGGCTAGAAGCAGGCACAGCATGATCGCCTCTGCTACATAGCAGTGATCTTCTGTTCGCTGCTATGTAGCAGAAAATCAGGTGTGCTGTGAGCGCCGACCACAGGGTGGCGCTCACAGCTGCCGGCGATCAGTAACCATAGAGGTCTCAAGGACCTCTATGGTTACAATTCTGAAGCATCGCCGACCCCCGATCATGTGACGGGGGTCGGCGATGACGTCATTTCCGGCCGCCCGGCCGGAAGCGGTAGTTGAATGCCGTTGTCTGCGTTTGACAGCGGCATTTAACTAGTTAATAGGCGTGGGCAGATCGCGATTCTGCTCGCGCCTATTACGGGCACATGTCAGCTGTTCAAAACAGCTGACATGTCCCGGCTTTGATGCGGGCTCCCTGCCGGAGCCCGCATCAAAGCAGGGGATCTGACCTCGGACGTACTATCCCGTCCAAGGTCAGATAGGGGTTAATGATGTTCAGATCAGGGGACTGTGAGGGACATTGAAAAACCTTCAGCTTGTGCCTTTTGCGGTAGCCTATTGTGGATTTTGATGTGCGTTTAAGATAACTATCCATTTGCAGAAGCCATCCCCTTTTCAACTTAAATTTTGTTTGCAGATGGTGTTATGTTTGCATCAAGAATTTGTTGAAATTTCATTAAATCTTTTCCCCGTAACATTGGCTGCAACACAACCCCAAATCATGATTGATCCACCGCCATGCTTAATGGTTGGTGAGATGTTCTTTTCCTGAAATTTTGTGCCCTTTTTTCTCCACACATACTTCTGATCATTGTGGCCAAAGAGCTTTATTTTAACCTCATCGGTCCACAAGACTTGTTTCCAAAATGCATCAAGCTTGATTAGATGTTTTGTTTTTTTTCATACTTCTGATGCTGAATTTTATGGTGAAGATGCAACAAAGGTTTTCTTCTGATGACTTTTCCATGAAGGCCATATTTGTGCATATGTTTCTGAACAGTAGAACAATGTACCACAATTCCAGAGTCTGCCAAATCTTTCTGAAAGTCTTTTGCAGTAAAACGGGGGTTCAGATTTGCCTCTCTAGCAATCCCACGGCAAGCTCTCATTGAAATTTTGCTTTGTCTTTCAGACTTTATCTTGACCTCCACTGTTCTTGCCATTTCATAATGACATTTCAAACTGAGGAACGGGCGACTTAAAAACACTTTGCTGTATTCTTATAGCCTTCTCCTGCATAGTGAGACTCCACAATTTTAATTTTCAGAGCGCTAGGCAGCTGCTTAGAAGAACCCATGGTGGTTGTTTCCTAGCACAAAGTTAGAGGAGGCTAGGTTTTTAAAAAGCTGGGAAATTAGCATCACCTGGCCTTTCCTAATGATGATAGTGAAAAGCCATAAGCCTAACAGGCTAATTAAGGTCTGAAACCTTGGTCAAAGTTATTTGAGAACACAAATCTCCAAGGGTGTCCACACTTTTGCATAGTCCACTCATTTGTTCAGACTGGCCTACCGCCTCAATGCATAAACCTAACGATCCCTGTGTGGCCTATTTATAAAAAAAAAAAAAAAAAAGGTTCCTCGCATCATGTTCTCATACACTTTATGCAGTATTAGCCCTCTGTGTCTGTACTGCTACATACTTAGGCAGGTAACTGGTTCATGCAGCTTTACATGAACACCTGAGCCTTACACTATGGCTGGTCCGAATAACTAAAGCAATTGTTATCATCCACCTCTCGTGTCTCCCCTTTTCCTCATAGTTTGTAAGCTTGCGAGCAGGGCCCTCATTCCTCCTGGTATCTGTATTGAACTATATTTCTGTTATGCTGTAATGTCTATTGTCTGTACAAGTCCCCTCTATAATTTGTAAAGCGCTGCGGAATATGTTGGTGCTATATAAATAAAAATTATTATTATTATTATTATTATAGGCACATTTCATTTTTTGCAATTTTAAAATGTAAAATGCTGCCTTTTCATAATCCTGATCCTTTGATTTTACTAAAAATATACCTCAGCCATTGGTGTCTAGCAGCAGCTTTTTCCCAATCATCATTGATACACACCCTTGCTTAGCAAAGTCAAGCATAAATCTGTATTGGGAGGTCAAAAGGAAAAAGCCATCAGCCAAAGGACCATTTATCTGACAGCTATCTGGGGTGTAGGGCTCCTTCATGTTCATCAGTCACATTACAAGCCACTGACTGTCCCAATGTTTGTTACTCACTGACCTAGTATCTCAAAGTTCAATGCCACATACTTGTAGCTGTGAGGAGACTCCCTATTAATTTTAGCTTTACTACTTTGGTTTTTGAATAGCCAGGACAAAGGGGAGATGAAGAAATCTCACTCGGCCCACCCTTCCAGACTCAGGATCCATACACCAAGGAATGTCTTTAGAATACAGAAAGTGATGTTACCAGTAGAATAGCTGGCGGTTGGCTTGGCCCCATACTCTGAGGGGGCACACCCAGAGCTATGCTACTGTAACTGTATCAGCATGCACAGTGTGCCCATACAGTTTCCTCCCTGCTCTGCCACCCGGCTGCTATGGGGCCCCTGAGTAGAAGGGATGTCCGATGCCGGCACCGGGCTCAGGGCCCGTCATCACAAGTTCAACTGTATTGGCTAGATGCCGATACAGCTGACGAAAATGCTGAGAGTTGGAGCGTTACACTCCCCCTTGATCATTCCCCCTCTCAGCATCTGACGTCACATATGCAGATACTGACAATCACTACTTGGCACCTGCTGTCCGAAGATGTGCGGGTGCTCGGAGCAGTGGAGGAAGAAGGAGAGGTGAGTATTGTATTTTTTCTTTGAGGGTGTGCATTATATTATATAGAGCCTGCCTATAGGGGGTGCGTTATACTATAGAGTCTGCCTATGGGGATTCATTATACTATTTAGATTCAGCCTATGAGGGTGCATTATCCAATTTAGAGTCTGCCTATGAGGGTGCATTATACAATATAGAGTCTGCCTATGGGGAGTGCATTATACAATATACAGTCTGCTTATGGAAAGTGCATTATATGATATAAAGTCTGCCTATCAGGGGTGCATTAAACAATATAGAGTCTGCATATGGGGAGTGCATTAAACTATAGAGGCTCATGAGGAGTGCATTATACTATATTGAGCCCTCGTATGGGGAGTGCATTATACTGTAGAGTCTGCCTATGGGGAGTGCATTATACTATATTGAGTCTGCCTATTGGGAATGCATTATACTATACAGAGCCTGCCTATGGGGAGTGCATTATACTATAGAGACCTCTGAGGAGTGCATTACACTCTATGGAGTTCTCCTACAAGGAGTGCATTATACTATAGAGTAATGTTCAATCATTGCACACTCTTCATAGATGCTTGTGAAGACTTTATTATACAAATGTAGATGCAGCGATAACACAATTCATGAATAAGGAATTGGTGCAGGGATAGAGAAAATGGTGAGGCGACAAGAACATTAATGTTTTGACCCTCATAGGGTCTTATACATATAGTCGCTGTTGGCAAAATTCACTGAATGGTGTAAAGGATATCTTGCTTGCAAAAGGACACCTGGGTCCAGGGTAGGTCCGGCGCACCTGTGCCTTGGATTGTATTGTACTATAAATTCCCTACTGGGATTACATTACACCACTGTATATTGAAGACTATCTGGTGCATTATACTATAAAGACGATATCTAGGGGGTCATCATACAGTATGGAAATTAAAATGAGGGGGTCATCATATAGTGTTGGAGCCATCAAACAGTTTTGGGGCTGCTAAGGGGTCAGTGTACCGTGTTGGTGGTACTATACCATGAGGGGACATTATACTGTGCATAAGACAACATCATAATGCGCATAGGGGAGCAGTACATGGGGGGACTCTTGACATAATTAAATGTAAAGTGGGCACTAGAGTTGCATTAGAATTTAGAGGGCACATATTACCACACAACAGGAGCAGAAATAGCCATCCAATATCCCTGAGGGTCTGACTTGCAAACCACCCTAACAGGAAACATATGGCAGCAGCGGCTCAGTATTGGGATATCAGCAGGATGAGGAGCTTGTGCAGGTTGGGAATAGTCCCATTCTGCACAGTGCTGAAAATATGAGTCTTTGTTGCAATCTCTGCATCAGAGTCCAGGCTGGAAGAAGTTGTCATGTCTGTCTGGGCCAGATGAAAAGGACGGGAAAAGAAAACGACTTCATCACAAAGAATGTCAGTGGCAAGTCATTATCTGTAATTGTGCTGTGATCTCTTATATGTTCTGTAGTACTGGTATCTACCACTGACCATATGGCAGCAATATCATTGTTGGTCATTATATAGACTAGATCGTGGCCCAATTCTAACACATCGGGTATCCCAGAATATGTATGACAGAACTTGTTCAGTAAACGTAGCATATAACAGCCCATGTAGCATATAGCACAGCCCATGTAGCATATAGCACAGCCCACGTAGCATATAACACAGCCACATAGTATATAGCACAGCCACATAGCATATAGCATAGCCACGTAGCATATAGCACAGTCATGTAGTATATAACACAGCCACATAACATATAACACAGCCACATAGTATATAGCACAGCCACATAGCATATGACAGCCCACGTAGTATATAGCACAGCAATGTAGCATACAGCACAGCCATGCAGTATCTAACACAGCCTATGTAGCTATATGTAGCATATAGCATAGCCGCATAGCATATAACAGCCCACATAGTATATAGCACAGCCACGTAGCATATAACACATGCCACATAGTATATAGCACAGCCACGTAGCATACAGCACAGCCATGAAGTATCTAACACAGCCCACATAGCATATAACACAGCCCACATAGTATATAGTACAGTCCACATAGTATATAGCATAATCCACGTAGAATATAGTATAGTCGACACAATATATAGTACAGTCCATGTAGTATATAGTACATCCACGTAGTTTATAACAGCCCAAATAGTATATAGCACAGTCGACGTAGTATATAGCACAATCCACATAGTATATAACACAATGCATGCAGTATATAGCATAGCCATATAGTATATAGCACAGCCACGTAGTATATAGCACAGACACAGCCCATGTAGTGTATAGCACAGCCATGTAGTATATAGCAGCCACCGTAGTATATAGCACAGCCACAGAGTATATAACACAGCCCATGTAGTATATAGCAGTGTGGGCACCATATCCCTGTTAAAAATAATTAAAACAAATAATAGTTATATACTCACCTTCTGGTGGCCCCCGGAATCCAGTCCAGTAGATAGCGATGCTCTCGCCTGGTCCGTTCCCAGTGATGCTTTGCGCCAATAACCCGTGACGACGTAGTGGCCTCGCGTGATCCTACGTCATCTGTGGTCATTTCACAAAGCAACACTGGCAACGGAGCTACCGAGAGCATCACGAGGATGGGGAAGGCTTTGGGGGCCGCTGGAAGGTGAGAATAGCACAATTTTTCATTTTTTTATTATTTTTAACATTATATATTTTTATTATTGATGCTGCACAGGCAGCATCAATAGTAAAGCCTGTCGCTGATTGGTCGCGGCCGGCCGGGCGCGACCAATCAGCGACACAGGATTTCTGTTACAGACAAACAGACAGAAATAGACCTTAGACAATTATATATATATATATATATATATATATATATATATATATATATATATATATATATATATATATATATATATATATATATAGATTATTTTCAGTAACAGCGCGGTCATCTGCTGTGATTCTCCTCCACTATTAAGGTGCGTCACCAAGTTGTAAGCAAGGTTATCTGGTTAGGGGCCCAGTCAGAAGTTTTGTCCACCCTGAACCAAAACCTTACCAATGCCTCAAGAATGTTACAGTTAATCTTTTTCTAAATGCATCCAGGATCCAGATCATGTGGGCCCAGAAGTGCTGTCCTATTTCGGGCAGTCTATTTGCACTGTATGCTTTTTCCTAACAATTATTTGGGGGTGGGAAAAAAAAAAGGCAAAATTGGTTTGCACAATTCTACAATAAAACTGTTTTCACTGCAAAACTAAAGAACAACATAGATATTTGAAGTCATTTACTGATGCGCACAATATTAATCTGTGACTGCAATATTATAATTTAGCATGTTAATTAAAGGAAACAAAATGTTCACGATACTGATCACATCCATAATTTTTCAAATAAAACAATTTTCTTTAATAATGATATAGGAAGGATATATTATTCTCCAGAAATGAAGATGAAAATGTGCATACTAACAACTGCACTAGCAAATTCAATATTACCCCAGATTTAATCAGCAGAGCAATTACAGAATGACCTGGGAAGATGAATCCTATCCAAAATGTTGCAGCCACTGAAGCAGAAACGAGACATATTTAAATGTTAGATCAAGCATGTCAGACTCAAATGGGGCTGAGGGTCAGACAGACCGGCCAAAACACAAACAAGGTCAAACAAGTATTCGGAAAATTAAAATGCCAAACCTAAAACTGAGCACCACATTGGTAGAATATGTGATTTCTTGGAGTTAAATATTCATTAGATTTTGAATGCTAGTTTTCTGAGAAAACCTAGAAATTACATAAAGCAATTTTTCTACATAGAGAAAAAAAACATCTGAATTATTAGAGTGTTGTTCCGACAACCAGGCCTCTGTACCGACACATGCAGATTGCCCATTCTACATGTAGCAGAAGAGCAGTTAATGGACCGTATGGGTGACTACCACCATTAACCGCATCTATGACTAGATGCTTCATGTATACATCCTGTACAGTGTGATGTCATGGTGTACATCCTGTAAAGTGTGATGTCATTATGTATATCCTGTACAGTGTGATGTCATTATGTATATCCTGTACAGTGTGATGTCATTATGTACGTCATATACAGTGTGATGTCATCGTATACATCCTTTACAGTATGATGTCATCATGTTCATCCTGTACAGTGTGATGTCATCGTGTACGTCCTATACAGTGTGATGCCATTGTGTAAATCCTGTACAATGTGATGTCATTGTGTATGCCATGTGCAGTGTGATGTCATTGTGTACATCCTGCAGTGTGATTTCATTGTGTACATCCTATACAGTGTGATGTCATTGTGTATGTCCTGTACAGTGTGATGTCATCGTGTACGTCCTGCACAGTGTGATGTCATTGTGTGTCCTGTACAGTGTGATATTGTTGTGTACATCCTATACAGTGTGATGTCATTGTGTAAATTCTGTACAATGTGATGTCATTGTGTATGTCATATACAGTGTAATGTCATTGTGTGCATCCTGTGCAGTGTGAGGTCATTATGTACATCATATATAGTGTGATGTCAGTATGTACGTCATATATAGAGTGATGTCATTGTGCACATCCTATATAGTGTGATGTCATTGTGTGCATCCTATAGTGTGATGTCATTGTGTACATCCTGTACAGTGTGATGTCATTGTGTACATCCTGTACAGTGTGGTGTCATTGTGTACGCCCTGTACAATGTGATGTCATCGTGTATGTCCTGCAGTATGATGTCATTGTGTACATCCTATACAGTGTGATGTCATTGTGTACATCCTATATAGTGTGATGTCATTGTGTACGTCCTATAGAGTGTGTTGTCATTGTGTACGTCCTATATAGTGTGATGTCACTGTGTACATCCTATATAGTGTGATGTCATTGTGTACATCCCATACAGTGTGATGTCATTGTGTACATCCTATACAGTGTGATGTCATTGTGTACGTCCTATATAGTGTGATGTCATTGTGTACGTCCTATAGAGTGTGTTGTCATTGTGTACGTCCTATATAGTGTGATGTCACTGTGTACATCCTATATAGTGTGATGTCATTGTGTACATCCTATACAGTGTGATGTCATTGTGTACATCCTATACAGTGTGATGTCATTGTGTACATCCTATACAGTGTGATGTCATTGTGTACGTCCTATACAGTGTGATGTCATTGTGTACATCCTATATAGTGTAATGCCATTGTGTACGGCCTATATAGTGTGATGTCATTGTGTATGTCCTATACAGTGTGATGTCATTGTGTACGTCCTATACAGTGTGATGTCATTGTGTATGTCCTATACAGTGTGATGTCATTGTGTACATCCTATACAGTGTGATGTTATTGTGTACATCCTATACAGTGTGATGTCATTGTGTACATCCTATATAGTGTGATGTCACTGTGTACATCCTATACAGTGTGATGTCATTGTGTAAGTCCTACATAGTGTGATATCATTGTGTACATCCTATATAGTGTGATGTCATTGTGTACATCCTATACAGTGTGATGTCATTGTGTACATCCTATATAGTGTGATGTCATTGTGTACATCCTATACAGTGTGATGTCATTGTGTACGTCCTATATAGTGTGATGTCATTGTGTACGTCCTATACAGTGTGATGTCATTGTGTATGTCCTATGCAGTGTGATGTCATTGTGTACGTCCTATACAGTGTGATGTCATTGTGTACGTCCTATACAGTGTGATGTCATTGTGTACGTCCTATACAGTGTGATGTCATTGTGTACGTCCTATATAGTGTGATGTCATTGTGTACATCCTATACAGTGTGATGTCATTGTGTACGTCCTATACAGTGTGATGTCATTGTGTACATCCTATGCAGTGTGATGTCATTGTGTATGTCCTATGCAGTGTGATGTCATTGTGTACGTCCTATACAGTGTGATGTCATTGTGTACGTCCTATACAGTGTGATGTCATTGTGTACGTCCTATACAGTGTGATGACATTGTGTACGTCCTATACAGTGTGATGTCATTGTGTACGTCCTATACAGTGTGATGTCATTGTGTACGTCCTATACAGTGTGATGTCATTGTGTACGTCCTATACAGTGTGATGTCATTGTGTATGTCCTACACAGTGTGATGTCATTATGCACGTCCTATACAGTGTGATGTCATTGTGTACGTCCTACATAGTGTGATGTCATTGTGTACGTCCTATACAGTGTGATGTCATTGTGTACATCCTATACAGTGTGATGTCATTGTGTACGTCCTATATAGTGTGATGTGATTGTGTACGTCCTATACAGTGTGATGTCATTGTGTATGTCCTATATAGTGTGATGTCATTGTGTACGTCCTATACTACTGGATGCAGCACTGATGGAGGGAGTGATTAGAAAAAGAGAAAGAGACTATATATTTGTAAAAAAACCAGTGATTCCCACATTCTACTTGGTACCTAAAGTCCATAAAAATCTCACGTGCCCTCCTGGAAGACCTATCGTCTCGGGTATTGGAGGTATAGGGGAAAGAGCCTGTGAATACATAGACTTTTTTCTTCAGCCGTTGGTACAGGATTTGCCGTCCTATATCAGAGATTCAACACATCTCATAGAGAAATTGAAAGATGTGAGACTGCCAGAGCAGGCCTGGCTGGTGACAGCCGATGTTTCTGCTCTTTACACCAGCATTGCACATGATGACGGATTAAGGGCAGTAGATCATTTTCTAAGAAGAGTGCATCCTGGGGAGCTCCCACATAATTCCTTCCTTTTGAGCCTGCTCAGGTTTGTGTTAACACACAA
The DNA here is from genome assembly GCF_032444005.1 of Ranitomeya imitator. NCBI lineage: Eukaryota > Metazoa > Chordata > Amphibia > Anura > Dendrobatidae > Ranitomeya > Ranitomeya imitator. The sequence goes on along the minus strand of NC_091288.1, from coordinate 95,239,075 downwards.
TTATTTTATATTTGATTTTTCTTTTTTCAAACAGTTATCGGGTACCGCGATGGGTGCCCGCTGTGCTCCTTCCTTTGCCAACCTTTTCATGGGTTGGTGGGAGGAGACCAGCGTGTACCCGTCGCGGGCCTTTAGAGAAAATGTTTTATATTGGTTTCGGTTTATCGATGACATTTTTTTTATCTGGGCAGGCTCAAGGGAGGGATGTGAGGACTTCCTCCGGATGCTGAATGATAATGTATATAACATTTATTTAACCTTTGAAATATCCTTGTCTACAGTGGGATTTCTAGATCTAAGACTCATCCGTCAAAATGACATCATATATACAGACCTGTTCCGGAAAAACACGGCAGCTAATGGATTATTGGATTTTAAAAGTTTCCATCCTCATCATCTGAAGAAAAATTTACCTACTGGTCAATTTCACAGAATCCGGAGGAACTGTACCCTACAGAGTGATTTTTGCTCTCAAGCTAAGGCCCTCTCAACGCGTCTGCAGGCAAGAGGTTATCCGAGATCGATTATAAAAAATGCCCTACAGCAAACTAAATCTATCCCAAGGACACAACTGTTAAAACCGAGAAACAGGAAAGTGGATAACGAACTCAGGTATATAACTACATTCCACAATCATTGGAAGGAAGTCTCCGAATTATTCAGGAGACACTGGAACATCCTGAAAACAGACCCTAAGGTGACAGACCTTGTACCAGAGCGCCCTCTAATTACAGCTAGGAGGGCACCAAATTTACGAGACTCCCTCTCAAGGAGCCACTTTATTAAACCAACTTTGAAACTGGGCAGGGGATGTACCCTCAGAGGTATGTATCCATGCGGGGAATGCAATATTTGCTCGTTGGTAAGCAGGGGCTCCTGCTTTGCCAATCCCCTAGATGGGACTGAGTATAATTTAAAGGACTATATGAACTGTAAAACATCTAATGTGATCTATGCTTTGACATGCTCTTGCCCCAAGACCTATGTAGGACAGACTTCCCAGGAGCTTCGCAAAAGAGTACAACAGCATATCTCTAATATTAATTGCGCCAAACAAGATATATCCAAAGGCAAAATGGTTTCCACAGTAGCCATGCATTTTTTGCAGGTTCATTCTAGCAATACTCGGGATCTGCGGGTTACCGGCCTGCAGAAAATTCCACCAAATATCCGCAGAAGGGACAGACAGGGGGAATTGCTCAGACTAGAGGCCCGCTGGATATACCAGTTGGGATCAGTATCACCAGGGGGCCTCAATGAGGATCTCCTCTATACAGGATTCCTTCTGCCCTAGATGGGTTCATCATCATTTTTTAATTTTTTTTTTTTTTTTTTTTTCTTTTTCTCTCTCTTGGGATAACATGGTAAAATATTACTCACACTAGTGGACCAGAGTCCGTATTTTTGGACGCTTGGTTAACAGCGTTCTGTATTGCATAGATGCACAAACAGTTTATCATCTAGTGGAAAACTGATGCCCGTAAGGCAATAGATAGGACTTTTCTGGATCTTAATAAACACTGTGTAGGAATAACAAGAGATTTACTATTACCTCATCAACAATGGAGTTCTAAGAACGAATTATTATAGGAATGACTTCCCTGTAGATATTGCGTAGGCATACTTAGTAATGGTGGTTATAGGGCTGGCGATGGGCTCTAGCAACAGCGCGTCGTGCAGGCGCAATAAGCGAACCATATCGGTAGATCAGCGTCTGGTTTCTAGGACGCCAAGAAACTATGAAGTGATGTATTTTGGTCGCACTGCGCAGGCGCGACTAGCGGACGCTTACTATCGGAATATGGTGCAGGTGTAAAGTATATCTACATTAGTGGACCAGCGTCTGTATCTCCAGACGCCAGGCAATTAGGGGATTATATTGCATAGATGCACAATTAGTATATCTTGCAGCTGGCAACTCATGCCCGTATGGCTTTACAATAGACATGATTTTCCCAGATTTTGATAGCACTGCGCAGGTGCACAAAGGAGATAAACAATTTTTTTTTTTTTTTTTTTTTTTTTTTTTTCCAAATTAACTATGGAGTTTTCCAAAAGAGAAAAATGTATTTTATAGGTATGATTTCTCCGCAAGTACTGCGCAAACGCATTCAGTAAATAGTCATTATAGGGCTGGCGCCGGACTTTAGTAATAGCGTATCACGCAGGCGCAAAAGCGGCCTGCATTGAAAGACAAATGTCCGGTTCCAGGACGCTGTATAATTAAGATGCATTTTGTTCGCATTGCGCAGACGCGGAAAATGGAGGACACCTATTGGACTGACGTCAGGCCTCTAAGACGCTCGGTAACCAAGGGAACTTCTCACAAGTTTCACTTCACCAATCGGAGTCTACATTGCACAGCAGAGAAGGGAGGGGAACTGTGACATAATTAGACCGTCTACAAATAAGGACAGGTTTTACTTATCCCCACTCAAGACTTACTGACTGGTTCCTATTGGTCAGAGACTGCCGAACACAGGTGTCGGCATTAGCTGACCAATAAGTAAGTGCACTTACGCTATATATGCTGGACACGACTTGTATATCATCATTTCCCCTGACGAAGCCACCAGGAGTGGCGATACGCGTAGGGAGCCTCCAGACCCTGTCTCCTAGTGAGTATATTACTTATTTATCTTCACATGCAGTGGGTGATGCCTGTGGTTCCATTTCTGTTTTTTTTTTTTTTTTTTTTTTTTTTCTAAATGTATCATAATATTGTTTATGTGCATTTCCATGCCCACAATATATGAAGGGCTCATTGTTTAGTACTTAGTGGACATATTAAATGGATATCTGCATGTTCTTAATTAGTCATCTAAACCTTGGGATATCATAGTATTATTATATATAACAAGAGCCGGATATCTATTTTGGACATTATTAAACCACGTCAGGACGGCACCACAGGACACTTATCTGCATTGCTCTGACTTTATACTATTTTGCAACTCACGGAGCTACGCCACAGGATTATTTTTCCTAGGGGGTCTGGTTTCTATCATGTCCCCATACAGAGGACATTGAAAGTAGTGTGTATAGGCATATGTTTTATGCTGTTTTTAATGTATGTTTTTAAAGTTTAGCACTGAAGTTTTGGTCTCAATAAAGATTTGTTTATATTGATTACATTGGCTCAGTGTGCACCTCTTTGCGCTTCTCTTTTCTTCTTTCTTTATAGTACTGTATTTATAAGCGCATTGGTAGCACCGGGCATATATGGTGAGAAATATTTAGGTGGTGCCCGCTCGACTTTCTTTTTCTGACCATGGCGTCTCTAGACATGCCTCTGACATCGGCTCTCATTCAGACATCTGTGAATCCCGTATGTGTTCTATACAGAATTTTCATGGACAGAACATGTACTCATTAAAGGCTATGATGTTATTCATGTATCCACTAAAAAATCATGTCCATTTTTTTTTTCTTTTTTTAGCAGAGTCACATATCAAAATTACCCATACAAGTCTATGGGTGTGTGAAAATCCTGGGCAGCACACAGGTGACATCAGTATACAGACCGTGTGACGTCCGTGATTAACATTGTAATGTGTAGGAGAAGCTTTTGAATTACTTTGTTTTCTTGTATGTGAAAATCACTGATGCAACACTGATAGTACGGACTGGTACTGACCAAACATTGATGTCATATGAACTGTTTTTTTTTTTTTTTTTTGTGCACATGAAAAATCACAGACGTCTAAATGAGGCCGCAAAAAAACATACTTTTCACATCCTTCATTACATTCAACGAAAAGAATAATTGCAGGTGATTTATAAGGATTTCTTGTCTTTCAGTCCTAAAATCTGCAATCGGACATGCTTGAGAAAGATTATACCACTATAGGCGGTGTAGCAAAATGCATCCATAAAGCACTCTAGCATTTAATTGCTTCTTGTAAAAACAAGTCAGATAACATTATCTTATCTGGTAATTATCCCCTTCAACTAATTATGTTGCTAGTAGCCTTAAAAACACCATAATGGTTAAATAACTAGCCAAATCCCAATGAAAGCCAATACATCCTTTTTTAAAAACAGCCCAAATAGAACTAAATGAGACCGGTAAGAGGATTACCCGACAAAGTGCACTCAGGACCTCATTCACCAAGCTGACTTAATGCCTGGAACATGACCAGGGACAATAGTCATTATTTGCCCTTTTGTTCCTGCTCACTGATAATATTACTGAATAGATCAGGCTACATATATCCTGCTCTCTTCAGAGAATCAGACAGGAAACCACAAATACAGACAATATCCCAAACACACCTTTCATTGTATGACATAAATGTTACATAGGGGTTCAGGGGCAGAAAAGATGCTGGACCACAGCAGACAAATCTGTTAGGCTTTGACGTTCCACTATACCTGAAAAGCATTCACTCTCACTTGTAGAACAGGGGCCTGCATTTAGAGATGAGTGGAACTCATGAGATTCGAGTAAGCCAAATCACGCAGGCTTTACAGGTAAATTCAATTATTGGCAAATTGTTCTCCGCAAATTGAATGTTCCTTATTATGCTAAAAAAACCTAATGCTCACCTTACTACTCATCTCCACTGCTTAATGTCTCCATATGGTCATCGTTGCCTCTACTTAGGAGGGCATCTTTACACTAGGCCGGAACTTCTGACCGCGACTAGGCCTGGCAAATCAAGCATTTGAAGGGGCATCCAAGCCAAAAGTGTCAGCCTAGAATCCACGTCATAAGGTCGAGGCGCACAATGCAAAGCGACAGTCTAGAGTGAAGAGGTCCAGTGTTTCATAGCATGGTGGTACACAAGGACTGTACGCAGGAGAGCAAGAAGCAGAGGTAGACACAGTGGCAAAATTCAAGTGGAATTAAATTCCACCAGAATATGCAAATTGTCTCTTCAGAGGGGAAGAGAACTAGAACTCTAGTGCCACCTATTGGAAGAATCAATCTCACAAGTCAATGTCGACCCTTTAACGAGCCTTGTCACATGACTTAGGATAATAGCCAAGCCAGATTCTGATGAGTTGACCACCTCAAAATGAGGATGCCCAGGCATTATAGGGAGATGATACAGGCATGTGGAGGCCACACACACTACTGAGCATCATTTCCTTGTCTTGAGGCATTTCCACTGAAGTTGGATCAGCCTGTAATTTCATTTTCTACTTTGATTTTGAGCATCATTCCAACTCCAGACCTTTGTGGGATATTAGTTGTGATTTAAGTTGATCATTTTTAGGTTGTATTGTTCTCAACACATTGCACTGTATAATGAATACAGATTTACAACAGGAATATTTCCTTCAGTGATATCTAGGATGTGGGATTTTAGTGTTCCCTTTATTTTTTGGAGCAGTGTAGATTGGGGTTTCCAGACAAGTGAACAACACTCATCTGAAACGCCTGCAGTCAACAAGCCATGCTAAAGAGCCAAGTTCCCTGCCTAAGGCCCTTCCTCCAATAACTAACACAATCAGCCTTCAGCATTGTTGAATTTGCCAACAGATTAATGTAGGCCTTGCTTTATCTGTTGTCTTTAAACCCGGCCTAGAGAAAAAAATGACTTACAAGCTAGGGAGCAGAGTAGCCAGAGATAGATTAATTTCAGTCTAAACAAAAACACACATATTGCAGACATATTTTCTCCCTTGGCAGTATTCTCGGAAGGTAAATCATGATAAAAGGTCAATATAACTTACAGATTAATGTCATTCTTTTGGTTGGATGTGAAGGGCTACTGACCATGATACAAAGCCACACTATAACAGCACATGGGATCAATCTGCAGAGGACAGTTAGTGAAGCTGAAGATCAGGGGATATGGTAATCCAAATTTTAGCCACGGGACTAAAATACTGCAATTGCTATTTATACATAAAAAAAAAAACTATCAGTATGGAGGCAGAACCAATCATCCTATCTATTTATTGGTAAAAGTCCAAAAATAACTAAATCCATTACAGCAATGTGTTAAGATGATGGGATGCATCCAACTAACACCTCCCAGGTAAATAAATTAGTAGGATGTCAGTCTAAGGGTACCGTCACACTTAGTGACGCTGCAGCGATACCGACAACGATCCGGATCGCTGCAGCGTCGCTGTTTGGTCGCTGGAGAGCTGTCACACAGACAGCTCTCCAGCGACCAACGATCCCGAGGTCCCCGGTAACCAGGGTAAACATCGGGTTACTAAGCGCAGGGCCGCGCTTAGTAACCCGATGTTTACCCTGGTTACCAGCGTAAAAAAACAAACAGTACATACTTACATTCAGCTGTCTGTCCCTTGCCGTCTGGTTCCTGCACTGACTGCTGGCCGGAAAGTGAAAGTGAAAGCACAGCACAGCGGTGAGTCACACAGCGGTGACTCACTGCTGTGGCTGTGCTCTGCTTTCACTTTACGGCCAGCAGTCAGTGCAGGAACCAGACGGCAAGGGACAGACAGCTGAATGTAAGAATGTACTGTTTGTTTTTTTACGCTGGTAACCAGGGTAAACATCGGGTTACTAAGCGCGGCCCTGCGCTTAGTTACCCGATGTTTACCCTGGTTACCAGTGAAGACATCGCTGAATCGGTGTCACACACGCCGATTCAGCGATGTCTGCGGGGAGTCCAGCGACAAAATAAAGTTCTGGACTTTCTTCCCCGACCAGCGATCTCCCAGCAGGGGCCTGATCGCTGCTGCCTGTCACACTGGACGATATCGCTAGTGAGGACGCTGCAACGTCACGGATCGCTAGCGATATCGTCTAGTGTGACAGTACCTTAAGTCCTACTTTAGCATACAGAGAAATTTCACTGGGATATAAGCAGAAAAGTGTTCACATCAAAAATAAAGCCAAGCTTAAATTAAAACCCACTGCTTATCCTGTTTAGGGCTTCTTTTTGCTATGCATTACAATCATTGAATTTCTTGGGGGAGAAATCTACAGAAGCATCTATTTACTAGCACATTTTTAAGGATACAATTTCTTTTTATAAAGAACAATAACACAACAATCTGTGTGAAACCTCAGGCATAGGAAACTACATCCTCACTACATAAATGTACATGGGTGATGCATTTATCGTACATCTTTTATGGAGCAGTAACAATGATTTTTTTTTTCATTGCCACATTACAGGAGCCGCAATCTGATATTGATGCCCTGTCCATAACTTGGTCCATCAATATCTTGTGAGTGGACAACCCCTCTAAGCTCAAAAAGACCAAGAGAATTTTGGTCTCAGAGCTTCTAATGATTGTCCACATTGCTGTTTGTGGACGTGATTTTGGCTGGGTGAGTTCTAGATTTTGAACTTATTTTGAGGTATCTATGTAGTTCTGTTTGATTTATATTAAAGCAAGATTCCACCCTGGCACTGAAAAGTGTCTTTATGTACAGGTGCTTCTCACAAAATTAGAATATCATCAATAAGTTAATTTATTTCAGTTTGTCAATCCAAAAAAGTGAAACTCATATACTGTATAGGGTCATTACAAACAGAGTGATCTATTTCAACTGTTTATTTCTGTTAATGTTGATTATTATGGCTTACAGCCAATGAGAACCCAAAAGTCATTATCTCAGTAATTTAGAATAGTTAACAAAAACACCTGTAAAGGCTTCCTAAGCATTTAAAAAGGTCCCTTAGTCTGTTTCAGTAGGCTCCACAATCATGAGGAAGACTGCTGACTTGACAGATGTTCAGAAGGCAGTCATTGACACCCTCTACGAAAAGGGTAAGCCACAAAAAAGTAATTGCTAAAGGAGCTGGCTGTTCACAGAGTGCTGCATCCAAGCACATAAATGGAAAGTTTAGTGGAAGGAAAAAGTGTGGTAAAAAAGGTGCACAAGCAATTGGGATAGCCACAGCCTTGAAAGGATTGTTAAACAAAGGCCATTCAAAAAATTGGGGGCGATTCACAAGGAGTTGACAGCTGCTGGAGTCATTGCTTCAAGAAGAGCTACCACACACAGATGAATCCAGGGCATGGGCAACAAGTGTCACATTCCTTGTGTCCAGCCACTCATGACCAGTAGACAATACCAGAAGTGTCTTACCTGGCCCAATGAGAAAAAAAAAACTGGTCTATTGATTAGTGGTCCAAGCGGTTGTCAGATGAAAGTAAATTTTTCATTTCATTTGGAAAAGAAGGTCCCAGAGTCTGGGGGAAGAGTGGAGAGGAACACAGTCCAAGCTGTATTTGAGGTCTAGTGTGAGGTTTCCACAATCTGTGATGGTTTGGGGAAGCTTTGTAGGTCCATTGTGTTTTATTAAGACCAAAGTCAGTACAGCCGTTTACCAGGAAATTTTACTGCACTTCAAGCTTCCCTCTGTCAACAACCTTTTAGGAGATGGCAATTTCATTCTCCAGCAGGACTTGGCACCTGCCCACACTGCCAAAAGTATCTTTCCTTAATCAATTCCTGAATCAACACTCAGTGTGTACCCTTCCCCCACCCAGGGAATAGGGAAGCAATAGTGTTCTGTAAAACGCCAACCAGACTAACAAGGCAACACAAACATGGATAATGAAAAATACCAATCATACAAATATACTCATAAACAACAGGGGTAAACACCAGGGAGAGGAAGATGGGGTTAAAACAAAGTAGGAGAAAAAAGGGAATTTCCACATGCTCAAAACCTAGCAATAATGTAGTAGAACAACCTCCAGCACTCTCATAAGAAAAAGTAAAGAAGTCTTGTGTCCAATAACGAATTCTTTATTATAATGATTAATCGTTCTGGGAGTTCACAGCCATGATAACAGGATACAACAGAAAATGTTCCCAACGTTTCGACATAAGACTTCTTTACTTTTTCTTATGAGAGTGCTGGAGGTTGTTCTACTACATTATACTTATTTTTCCTCCTAAGCACCAGCTGGTATTGTGTGCGGGTGACCCTGGTCATTTATATTCAAAACCTAGCAATAGTCACAGATTAACCAAATGCCTTCTCCAACAACATCCACCAATAAATTACAATCATGCAGCATAAACTACCTCTGACAATGAGTGCTAGCCAGGGCCCAGATTATATAGAAGATAGGAGTGGCTACCTGGCTTCTTCCAGTACCCTCAACCAGGGCCGCCATCAGAGCATTACTGCTCTTACTGCTGTATGGGGCCCGGTCAGCAGCAGTACACAGAGGGGCCCACAGATCCGGGCCCCACTGTTATGCATCTACTGATCAAGCCCCATCGTGCACTAAAATACTGTGCAGTGCGGCACACACGTCGGTGCTGGGGCCCGGGAGCCTTTTTGGAGCTGTCCATGGCCGTCTTACCTAGTTGGCTGCACAGCTCCTGCTCGGCTGTAGCTAGAATGTATGGGCTCCCTGAAGGTCCTGACTACAGCTCATACATTCTAGCAATCTCAGCAGTGAATGTGCTAGAATATAAGGGCTCCTTTCAGGTCCTCTCAGAAGCCCATACATTCTAACTGCTGCTTCACTGCTGAAAACACTAGACGTCCCGAGAACGACTGAGGTAAGAATATAAAAAAAAAAAACATTTGTTTTTTTTTAAATAGATGAGGTGGGGGGGACTGAGATTGCAGATGATGAAGTGTGTTTGAGGGGTACTGAACATGATGGAATGATAGGGGGCTGCAAATGATGAATTGTGTTTGAGGGGGTACTGCACATGATGAAATGATAAGGGGCTGCAAATGATGAAGGGGGACTGCAGATGAAGTGAAGGGAGGTTAGGGGACTGCAAATGATGATGTGGGGGTGATGGGGACGGCAAATGATGATGTGGGGGTGATGGGGACTGCAAATGATGATGTGGGGGTGATGGGGATTGGAAATGATAAGGTGGGCGTGATGGGGATTGCAAATGATGGGGACTGCAATTGATGAAGTGGGGTGATGGGGACTGCAAATGATGATGTGGGAGTGATGGAGACTGCAGATGATGAGTTGTGTTTGATGGGGTACTGTATTTGATGAAATGATAGGGGGCTGCAAATGATGAAGTAAGGGGGACTGCAGATGAAGTGAAGGGGGATAGGGGACTAAATTATGAAGTAAGGTGGACTGCAAATGATGAAGTGGGGGTGATGAGGACTGCACATCAAGTGAGTGTGAGGGACGGTGGACAGCAATTGAATTGAAAGTGGGGGTGGGGAGAGCAAATGGTGTATTGAAGGTGGAGAGAGCAAATAATGAATTTTGAGGGTGGGGAAGAGCAGTTGATAATGAATAGAGGGTGGGAGAAAGAGAAGACATAACAATGAATTGAGGCAGAAAGGGCATGTAACTATAATGAATTGAGGTAAGGGTTAGGGGGTCATTGAGGATAAAGTGACTGGTAATAAATTGGGGGAAAGAGAACAGATGCTAATTAATTTATATATTAAATGGGGAAAGTGCCTATGTACAGATAGTGGGGGCACAGTGGCGGAGTATAATTTATATTTGGGATGGTTGGTTGCATAATAACCAATTATATATTAATGGTGGGTGAACATTTGTATTCAGATGTGTAGTGTAGAAGAAAGGGAAAAAAGTGGGGAATGTGCTCTGGAAGCGGTGCTCTAGATCAGAGGTCCCCAACTCCAGTCCTCAAGGCCCATCAACATGTCATGTTTTCAGGATTTCCTTAGTTTTGCCCAGGTAATAATTGCATCACCTGTGCAATGCAAAGGGAATCCTGAAAACATGACCTGTTGGTGGGCCTTGAGGACTGGAGTTGGGGACCTCTGCTCTAGATAACTGTGTTATTTTATGCAGAGACAAGTCTTGACTGAAAGAAGTGATGACGGTCTGTGCTGGATTAAAAAGAAACGCAAAGATGAAGGACTTCAGCTGGAGACGTCACAGGTGAGTCAGTATGTTACCTGTACACTGACACCATACACTGTATACTGTATACAGAGCTCCTGTATATGTCACTGGTGATCACTATATTATCTGTACACTATACACTATATACAGAGCTCCTGTGTATAATGTCACTAGTGATCACTGTATTACATGTACACTGTACCCTATATACAGAGCTCCTGTGTATAATGTCACTGGGGATCACTATTACCTGTACACTATATACAGAGCTCCTGTGTATAATGTCACTGGTGATCCATGTATTACCTGTACACTGACACTATATGCAGAGCTCCTGTGTATAATGGCACCAGTGACCACTGTATTACCTGTACACAGACACTTTTTTATTAATGATCAGTATTGTACTATTCAGTCACAATGTGGTGGTAATAAAGTTGTCCGGCCATGGTGTGGTGGTATTTGTTCCTTGTATGTGTTATTATTCGGTCACTGTGGGGTGGTGATATGTGGTCTGGTCATCTTGTGTTGGTATTTGTTCCTTGTATGTAGTTGGTCACCATGTGGTGATGATATTTGGTCTGTACATACTGTGGTGGTATTTGTCCCTTGTATGTGATATTGTTCGGTCACTGTGGCAGTAATATGTGGTCTTCACATGGTGTGGCGGTATTTGTTCCTTGTAGACAGTATTATAGGTCACTATGTGGTGATAATATGGTGTATAGTCATGGTGTTGTGGTATGTGTCCCTTGTGTGTGGTATTATTGGTCATTTGAAAAATAAATACAAATATACCTAAATTGTATTGCATATTTTAAAAAATGTTAAATAAGTTAAGAGTAGAGTAGGGCATGGCCAAAAGAGTCTACCTTGTCGTCGTGGAAGATTAAAAAAACCTTTTGGCCAAAACAAAATCTGCTGGCTGTGTGTGAGATCTGGTGATGGGAACTGTTAATGTGTGATTGGTGAGAAGTGGAGCTTTTCCAAGAGACAGCGGTTGGGCTGTGGACAGTTCGAGGGGTGGAGGCGGGCCTGGGGTGGAGCCTGGGCGGTGTCTTAAGGGGGCCCCAAAAATTTTGCCAGTATGGGGCCCCAAAATTCCTAGTGACAGCCCTGCCCTCAACTGAGCAGATTAACCTCTGTGCTGCTAAAATAAATTTGCACTGTTTAATATGAAGGTAAATTGCTTCTAATCAGTGGAGGAGTAGGAAAAATCAGATGCTTTGGTGTTCTGGTTCCTCTCTGTTGAGGTAAACCTGTGACACATTTCAATGCAGGAAAGTACATGCAATAAAATTACTGATTACATTTTCTATTGTAATGCCAATATTTTGTCATCACTGACAATCATTTTACTGCCCATTCAGCTTCTATTTTTTGCATAATAATTAAATTATCCAAAAAAGTGTGTTTTGTTTTCCAATTGATTTTTGGGGTAATTTACTTTTCTATTGAATTTTTGATCATTCAAGTAACTCGTATAGGAGTTATTGCTACTCTATTTCCACAGTAGTAGAACTTTCATCATAGGTGAGATACTTGATCAACTATAACGAATGCAATAGTTTTAAAAGTGAACAGTATATAGATGGCTCAAAACAAGCCTTTTCGCCATCGTATTCCATCAGTAAATGTAAAAGACACTCCATGGTGTGGGGAGCCCATTGGCTGGCAGCTGTAACACTTTCATTGTACTGGCATATAGAGAATAAAGTACTTTAAAGTCTTCCAGCTGTTGTGAGTCTCAATATTTCCTTCCCTGTTGGAGGCTTTGGAACAGAGGAATCCTTCCGATATTATCTGGACACCCAGTAGCAGATTGTAAATGAAAGCTGTGGCCCCAACAGAGAGCTCAGCTGGTCCTGAATCATCAGACATAGAGGGAACAGCAGGACGGATCATAACTTCACCAATTCATTGCTGGAGGCACTTGGCAAAAATGATGCAGCAGTATGTGACAGGTCTCTCCAGGAAAAGAAGGTTTAAACAGAGTGAGCCAGCAGAGTTAGGACCAAGAAAACCATTCATATTTTGTAATATTCATTGAGAGAAGTTACATACGAACTTGCACTGCTAATTTAAATCTGTACCAAGCCAAGAAAGATGAAATATTTTAGCAGCTAATATATTTTGTCACAAAAACATAACTAGTTCTTCAAATTCACTATAGCAATGTCTCTCTGCTTCCTTGTACGTAGCTACTAGTCAATCAGTACCTATTATCGTGTCCGAGGAGTCCGTGGAGTTATAACCTCTGAGTAGTGATGCACAAACGTGCTCATATAAGGTGCTATACGAGCACACCCGTGTGCTAACAGAGTGTCTTTGGCGTGCTCAAATGTTTGAGTTCCTGCACCTCCCTGTCTCGTGGCTGTTAGACAGCAGCAACACATGCAGGGATAGCCTAACAAAAATACAAACCTTGCATGTGTTGTGGCTGTCAAACAGCTGAAAGACATGCAGCCGCGGGGACTTAAAACATATTTTTCAAGCACGTTGAAGACATTCCGTTAGCACACGAGCATGCACGGATAACATCTTATATAAGCACGTTCCCTCATCACTTACCTCAGACTTTCTATGTAACTCCACAAAAATAAATCTGCAGTCACTTGACAATAAACAATGTCAAGAGAAGATAGAATTTCTTACCAATCTTTACTTTACACTATTAGATCAGTTCATTAAGGCTGGCATTTTGCACTGTAGTCTTAATGAAAGAAGTGCTGGAGAAAGAGCTGCATGTCCCACGATGCACCACTTCTTGAAATGTTACTTCAGTCAGGAACTAGACTACATTCCTGGTGTAATTTATGGCACAAAAGTGGCATAAATATTGAAGAACTTGTGATGCTGGCTTCACCATACCCCGTATTGCCCCAGCTCTGTCACTTTTGAAGAAGCTTGTCAGAACTGGTTTATGCCAAAAGCCATAAAACTTTTTTAAAAACTTTGCTGAGTGCCAATTTTGCTGTTTTAGGCCAGAATTTTAGCAAAAACACCTTCTTGAATGAGTCCTCAAGATCATCAAGCCTTCATTGGCCGCCTTCTATGTCTCAGCAGATACATATTAATTAGCATATTAGAAAGTTGCATTTATTTCTATTTTAAACATATGTAAATGTGTTAAAGAGTTATTCCCAAGTCAAAATGTGGCCTTCTAATAATGTACACATATATTTATTAATTTGTCCCAATATAACTTATTTTTAAAGGGAACCTGTCACCCCGAAAATCACGGGTGAGGTAAGCCCACCGGCATCAGGGGCTTAGCATTCTGTAATTCTGTAGATAAGCCCCCAATGTTACCTGAAAGAGGAGAAAAAGACATTAGATTATACTCACCCAGGGGCGGTCCCGCAGCTGGTCCGATCGGATGGGCGTCTCTGGTCCGCTGCGGCTCCTCCCATCTTTATTCCAAAACGTTGTCTTCTGATCTTCAGCCACGAATCCGGCGCAGGCATACTGTGTCTGCCCTGTTGAGGGCAGAGCAAAGTACTGCAGTGCGCAGGCGCCGGGCCTCTCTGACCTTTCCGGCGCCTGCGCAATGCAGTACTTTGTTCTGCCCTCAACAGGGCAGAAAAAGTACGCCTGCGCCGGAGCCGTGGCTGAAGATCAGAAGACGACATTTTGGAATGAAGATGGGAGGCGCCGCAGCAGACCAGAGACGCCCATCCAACCGGATCAGCAGCGGGACCGCCCCTGGGTGAGTATAATCTAACGTCTTTTTCTCCTCTTTCAGGTAACATTGGGGGCTTATCTACAGCATTACAGAATGCTGTAGATAAGCCCCTGATGCCGGTGGGCTTACCTCACCCTCGATTTTCGGGGTGACAGGTTCCCTTTAAATCTGGCCCATTTTGCACATATCACTTTCTTAGGATGTCCGTAAAGGCTCTGTTTATTCTTCAGTTACCATTGCAACCTTCATCTCGTAGCTCAGATGGCCATGGTTGATCATGTGCAGCGTAATCTCTCAGTCAGCTGACTTCCCGCCAGCATCTCTGTGCTGTGGGATGTGTCTGGAAGGGAGATTCTACTTTAAGGAATGAAGTCATAGAAAGCTCCCTTCATCACAGTGGAAACAGCTTACAAGGAAGCAGTGATGCTGCTAACAAAGAGAAGTGATATACTGCATTATGGAACTGTATACAGGTGGCAGAGAGGAAAGAGATACTGCAGGATGGGGCTCTGTATACAGAATGATAAGAGGAGAGATACACTACTAACAAAGTTAGGCTTGGGCTTTTGAGCAAAATTAAGTAAATTAAGTAGAGGCATGCAATGGTGATTTCCTCATCTCTAACAATTTATTGAAACAAAAGCAAACCATATGGGTGGGTATACCCCAACTCAAAATGTCAATGTCTCAATAAATTGTCATGTGGCCATGAGCATCAATTCCAGCTTGAACTTGAGCTTTGGAACCGGATGATGACTGCCACACAACTCCAGGCACATATAAGAGAGATGAGAGTCACCAAAGTGTCATGTCAGACCATTTGAAACCATTTACGTCAGTGTGGTCTACATGCTAGACAACCTGCAAGGGTAGAGCACTCCACCAGGCCAGGTCATTATCATCATCAGTGTCATCATCTTGCATTGGCCAGGGAGCATCTATTTTGTATGAGGGACCAATAAAAGTCAATTCATGCTAAGCAAAAATGATGGTCACCAATGATTTTGGAGACGTCAAGGAGAGCACTATGCATCAGCCATTGTTGTCAACAGACAAACCATTTGTGGTGGTGTTACAGTGTGGATAGGTGCGTCAAGTCAATACAAAACTGCCCTACACTTTGTGAATGGTACAGTGACAAGACCCTACTACTCAAATAACATTATTAATCCAGTCATTGTGCCTCTGCACGAACACAGGCCTAATTTCATCTTCATCAATGACGGTGCCCAACTCATCGAGGTCGCATCATTAGCAAATGGCTGCTGGAGACTGGGGTACCTCAAATGGAGGGGCTTGCATTTAATCCAGACCTGAATTTCATTGAAAACCTATGGGATCAGCTAAGTCGCTGTGTAGAGCTTTGTGACCATGTACTCCAGAACCTCAATGACCTGAGGCTGGCCTTCTGGAAGAGTGGTATACCATGCCTCCGTAGACAATAACTCCACTTGTGAACAGCGAGAGACGTAATTTTCAAGCTGTAATTGATGCTCATTCACATTAGGACAAAATTACTCTATGGACTCGAGCGCACAACATTAATAATAATAATAATAATAATAATTTTTATTTATATAGCGCCAACATATTCTGCAGCGCTTTACAAATTATAGAGGGTACTTGCACAGACAATAGACATTACAGCATAACAGAAATACAGTTCAAAACAGATACCAGGAGGAATGAGGGCCCTGCTCGCAAGCTTACAAACTATGAGGAAAAGGGGAGACACGAGAGGTGGATGGTAACAATTGCTTTAGTTATTCGGACCGGCCATAGTGTAAGGCTCTGGTGTTCATGTAAAGCTGCATGAACCAGTTAACTGCCTAAGTATGTAGCAGTACAGACACAGAGGGCTATTAACTGCATAAAATGAATGAGAACATGACGCGAGGAACCTGATTGCCTATTTAAAAAAAATAAATAAATAAAAACAATAGTTTTTTTTTTTTTTTTTTTTAAATAGGCCACACAGGGATTGTTAGGTTAATACATTGAGGCAGTAGGCCAGTCTGAACAAACCATATTTTTGGTTTGAAAGCTGTTTGTGAAAAAAAAAAAAATGGACATCAATGGGACCAATGTTATTCACTGGGGCACTGCAGATGAGTAATTTTTTTCACTGACTGAATTTGTGTGAGAAAAAAAAAACTGCAGCATACACTAGGTTCTTCCGTAAATCGGATGAGATTTGTCCATTCAAGCCTATGGCTGTGCAAAGAAAAAATTGGATGCCATAGGCAGGACTGTAACATCGGAAACTGTAAATGGTCTTGTAAATGATTAATGGCTTCTACTGGAAAAAAAAATATATAACAAAACAACCCCACAGCATTATCCTTTCTCTACCATAATTTACAGAGTGCACAATGCAGGAAGGCATCATTCTGACATTCACCAAACCCAGACTCATCCATCAGACTTACAGATGAGGAAATGTGATTCGTCATTCTACAGATCCCAATTCCACTGTTCAAAAATAAAGTGGCGGTGAGCTTTACACTACTCCATCCATTGCCATTGGTGATATTGGGGATATAAGGCTTGCATGCAGCTGCTCAGCCATGGAAACCCAAGTAATGAAGCTCCCATCACAGTTGTTGTGCTCATGTTAATGTGAAAGGTGGAACTCTGCAGTTATCGAGGCAGCAGAGTGTTCACAACCTTTTTGCAGCATGAGCCTCACCCCGCTCTGTAACATTACATGGTCTGCCACTTCATGGCTGTATTTCCGGAATTTTTCATTTTTCAATAATACCACTCTCAGTTTATGGTGGAATATTTATAGAGTGAAGAAATGTCACAAACTGACTTATTACAATAGTAGCATCATATTACTGTGGCACACTAGAATTTAATGACCTCTTTAGAATGACCTTTTCTATCACAAATATTTGTAAAGGCAGAATACATGGTGAGGAGCTGCATGTCATACACCTGGGGTAATGGGACTGAACACAAACCATGAATTCAATAACCATGCATTCAATGTTTTTGCCCACAAATACTTATATATCAGTTCTGCAGAATGGTGCAGAAATATGGGTGGATATTTACCGGGATTGGGCCTTAAATGGTTAAAAGAGTATGTCTGATCCTCTATACTCAGCAAGGTATACAGCAAAGCATCACTGAACTTGATCTACTTTTTTATAGATAGTTTAATGCTATAACAGTCCCCTTTGTACAGAGAGAACACAGAGCTTAATTAGCCTTCACTTTCCCGTCTCCCCTGTATAAATGGGCACCTTGCAAATTACTAGAGTAAAATAACGCTTATTATCATTAAGAGTAACTACGGTTGTTAAAATGTTCCATGTGCTCAGTGGAAATGGCTGATAGAAAAAGCGAAGAGAGAAAATGATTCCATATCCTGATAAAACAAAAGCCTTATTTCGCTTCAAATAGAAGATTATATTTTCCGGTACAAATTGTACTATGTATCAAGAAAATTAAATTGTCCCAAATGGACTAAAACACAGATTTCAGGATTTGAGCAAAAAATGACTCCGGGGTTATTTTCCTTTTCTAATTATTTTTCTTTTAGGATATTTTGAACACAGGGTAAAAAAAGGGCTAAAAACCAGTAAAAAGTGTGGTACTTTCCATCATAAACTTCCATTCTAAAGTCTATTGACATCATTTACAGGTCCCAAGTGGTTTCCACGAGAGATAATTCAAATCAATCTACAGGACCTGGTCCAGAAGATCTAACTCTGCTTTGTGGCTGCTGGACAAGAGCCCAGTGAGTGGCCTCCTACCTGCCAGCAGTTGTGGCTTTCATTTTATTAGCCGCCCCAGTGCGACACATCATTCCAGGCCGGCTAATCAGACGAAGAGAGGAGTATGTCAGAAAGTAGGAAGAGGTTCGATGGGCCCTGTAAATCGATTTCCACCATTTCTAGTTGTCACCATTTCCAAAACAACTTAAGGCTATATTCATATGTTGTGGAGGGTTTTTGCTGCATCTTTTTAATGCAAATTTCAAGCTGTGTTTTACAGTACTAGCAAAAGCTATGACATTTCTGAAATCTCATGCCCACACAATGTTTTTTTTTTTTCGAGACTGAATTGGAAAACTGCTATGCTTTAAAAAAAACTGCAGAGTGTCACTTCTTTCAGAGTTTTTGCAGCATTTTTCACCTATAGAAAGCAATAAGCTAGTGCAAAAATGTAGCAAAAAATGCAGGCATCAGGTTTTGCAGTATTTTTGGTGGAAAAACTTCAGAAAGTTGAATAATGTTATATATATATATATATATATATATATATATATATATATATATATATATATATATATATATATACATTAAACCTGATAAAAAAATTCAGCAAATCCTGTTTGCTTAACTGCCAAAAGAGCAGGTTTTGTCTACAGAAAAAAATGCAGCAAAAAAACAATGTGTGAACATAACCTAATACAGGGCAGGATTGCCTTTTTCCTGACTTAGTATTGTCAGCAGCTACTTAGTAAAGCACACACCAGAAAGCACATGCCAGAGAAGATACCAAAATTGGACTTTTTGGGCCAATAACATAAACACTATGTCTGGCGACAAACCAACACAGCTCATCACTCCAAGAACACCATCCTCACAGTGAAATATGGAGGTGACATCTTGCTGTGGGCATGTTTTTCAGCAGCAGGGACAGTAAAAATGGCCTGTCAAGGGGCAGATGGATGGTGCAAAATTCTTTGATATTCTTGAGAAAAAGCTGTGTCAGTCCGTCAGTGATTTGAGACTGGGGCGGAGGTTCACCTTCAAACAAGACAATGACTCAAAGGATACTGCGGAGGCAACACTTGAATGGTTAAAGTGGAAATGTGTAAATGTTTTTGAGTGGCCTAGTCAAAGCCCAGACCGTAATCCAATTGAAAATCAGTGTTCAGACTTGAAGACTGATGATCACCAGAGGAAACTAAGTTAAAGCGGATGGAACAGTTTTGCCTTGATGAATGGGAAAATCCCAGTGGCAAAATGTGTAAAACTCATAGAGATTTATCCAAAGCGACTTGCAGCTGTAATTGGAGCAAAAGGAGACTTTACAGAGTTCTGACTTTAGCAGGGTGAATAAATATGCACATGCCAATATTTAGCTATTTGATCCCACAAATATAATTCATGTCTATAATTTTCTCACCACAAACTTTGACTAGTTGGTGATGAGAAACAAATTGGATAACAAAAAAAAATATTTAAACACAGGTTGTAAAGTAATAAAATAGTTCAAAAGCCAAATGGAGTTAATACTTTTGCAAGCCACTGAACTAACTGATGAGGTGCTGCATAAGAAAAACAATATGAAAGCACATGATTCATAAAAGCATGGTGTACATCTATAGAGATGTATTCTATTTTTACACAGGGTTAGGTTGGAGGTCTTAGGGTATGTTTCCACGTGCAGGAAACGCTGCGTGTCTGACACTGCATAGAGCCGCAGCGTCAGACACGCAGCATTCAGATGTTACAGCATAGTGGAGGGGATTTAATGAAATCCCATCTCCACTATGCGTGGTAACACGCACACGGCGGCCCTGCGACTCCGGACATGCTGCGCGTCTTTTCAGATCGCAGCATGTCCGTATATCTTGCGGCGACGCTGCGTCGCCGCAAGATATAGCACAGGGCCCTATGCGATGGGTGCGATGATGCTGGATGTGTGCTATGAACACTTCCGGCATCATCGCATCCCAGATGGGGACGGGGCTTACCGCAGAGCGGCAAAGCCGCTCCGACGATACCGCCGGCCATCCTGAAGGTGGACACAAACCCTCAGGCTACATTCCCACAATGAGTATTTTGCGAGTTTTGGATGTTGCAGATTTTTTTCCAGCATTTCTGCACCAATTTTGTAAGTTTGGTTGTGTTTTTGAGTTAATTTTGTAACATGTGTTTATCATGTGTTTTACGCTGTGGTTTTTAGCTCTGTTTGATACTTCTTGGTATTTGGCTTTGACAAAGTTTTATTAATACCGTTATGTGTGGTTCACATGCAATGTATATCTCTTGACTTTCCACATCTAAAGCAAGTCTATGGGGAAAATTTGCACGTAAAACTCGGCGTATCCGCAAGAGAAACAGACATGTTGCAGATTTAAAAAAAAAAAAAAAAAAAAACCACCTCAGGTCAGTTTATTTATTTATTATGCATTGCAATTTATCAATGTTTTACATGACTTATTACACCATTTTTAGTACCCACGCCAAAACCTAAAAATAGCATTAGCTGTGAATCTTTCGTTGTGAAGTAGGACGTATTTATAAATGATTTCTATATAAAAGTCCAAGAGGCAGGTCTCGCCAGCTTCTCTCCCCCGCCTGTTCAGCTATGCACACACATAGGAAAAACCCTGCTAATCCAGCTGAATGGGCTGGGAGAAGCCCGCCTCTTGGATTAGTCACCTTGTCCCGGGCTGTGCTTTCAATATGTGCTACTCTGAAACATCAATGCATTTTAGACTGAAACACTCATGTTCAGAACACAGGAGCCAGCTACCCGAGACTGGTGAAGTGTGAATCCGCTAACAAGTTTCCTTTAAGAAACTGATGGCACAAATCGTGAAAATGTCACTTACCAAGATCCATGCTCTTTGATGTCTTCAGATTGTAGGCATCAGGCTGCTGGGATCTTTCCATTTCTGAACTGTTTACAAAACAAATATATATATATTAATATTTCTCTAACATATTATAACATATTATGCAGTAGATACTATGCAACACAAACTTTTTTTTTAATACTACACTTTATAAATTCTCATCTGAGGGTTTCATCCAGATTAAGGTGGATACCCAATTTCACCTTGGTACTGCCCCTAATGTCATGACTCAGAGGAGCAACCTAGATGACGGTCTAGTACAACTGTGCACCTCATTTTCCAGGAGCTACATTATCACATCAAACCACTCTAAAAGAAGTATTACCTTTTCAGGAATATGATACATAGATTCGGGACATTTGCAGATTCAACTACCCTACCTAATCAAAGTATAGGAGTCATCTTTTTCACCCAAGTAGCATTTCAAACATACATAGACAAACCCCGAATGTATGTTGCTCCCTCCATTAAAGACTATGGGTGATGTGACAGCAGCCAAGTCATCCATCTCTAACTCCTGATCCTGATATATGAGGGGTTTGCTATCCAGTGCCCCACTACTCCTGACCAGGCCCTGCCCCCAGTACTACACACCTCTCTTTTTTAATAATTTCTGTGCCCAGATAGCTGGGGGGCAACACGGTATGGCATTGCAAACCACATGTAGCCATCAGGCTGTGAACCTCTGGTCTAGTATATAAAAGCTGCTTTCTCTACAGACATATTTTACCATGTACTCATCCATACCTGCTATCTCGCCAAATGTCTGTGCTATTACAGACATATTCAGACTTCTAGGGTTACGAATTAAGCTGTTAAATATAATTTTATTTATGCAGAACTCAACAGACAGAGAGGAAAGATGACACTAACACATCTGTGTGTCTTGAAACAATTTTAACAAAATTGCTATAGCATGACAGGCATTTCTCCAATCATGTTGTTCAGTTAGGAAGATCAATTAAACACATATGAAGATGTCAAAACGAAAATGAAGTAATGAAGAATATCTCAACAGCAATGTATGCAGTAATAATCATTCCTTCCACTGAGAACTGCTCTCTAGTTACTACTTATCAATCTGCAAAATACATCAATCTGCTTGGTCTGTTCTATAACATGCTGCCCACAGAGAGGCTGAACCATGCTGCCTACATGCCCTATTAGGCCATAATAATAATAATAATAATTTTATTTATATAGCGCCAACATATTCCGCAGCGCTTTACAAATTATAGAGGGGACTTGTACAGACAATAGACATTACAGCATAACAGAAATACAGTTCAAAACAGATACCAGGAGGATTGAGGGCCCTGCTCGCAAGCTTACAAACTATGGGGAAAAGGGGAGACACGAGAGGTGGATGGTAACAATTGCTTTAGTTATTCGGACCAGCCATAGTGTAAGGCTCAGGTGTTCATGTAAAGCTGCATGAACCAGTTACCTGCCTAAGTATGTAGCAGTACAGACACAGAGGGCTAATACTGCATAAAGTGTATGAGAACATGATGCGAGGAACCTTTTTTTTTTTTTTATTATAAATAGGCCACACAGGGATCGTTAGGTTAATGCATTGAGGCGGTAGGCCAGTCTGAACAAATGAGTTTTTAGGGCACGCTTAAAACTGTGGGGATTGGGGATTAATCGTATTAACCTAGGTAGTGCATTCCAAAGAATCGGCGCAGCACGTGTAAAGTCTTGGAGACGGGAGTGGGAGGTTCTGATTATTGAGGATGCTAACCTGAGGTCATTAGCGGAGCGGAGGGCACGGGTAGGGTGGTAGACTGATACCAGGGAGGAGATGTAGGGTGGTGCTGAGCCATTGAGTGCTTTGTGGATGAGGGTAGTAGTTTTGTACTGGATTCTGGAGTGGATGGGTAGCCAGTGTAATGACTGGCACAGGGTAGAGGCATCGGTGTAACGGTTGGTGAGGAATATGATCCTGGCTGCAGCATTCAGGACAGATTGGAGCGGGGAGAGTTTTGCAAGAGGGAGACCGATTAGTAGAGAGTTACAATAGTCCAGACGAGAATGAATAAGTGAAACAGTCAGAGTTTTTGCAGAGTCGAAAGTAAGAAAAGGGCGAATTCTAGAAATGTTTTTGAGATGCAGGTAAGAAGAGCGAGCCAGTGATCGGATATAGGGGGTGAATGAAAGGTCAGAATCAAGGATGACCCCAAGGCAGCGGGCATGTTGCTTTGGAGTAATGGTGGAACCGCACACGGAGATGGCAATGTCAGGCAAAGGTAGGTTAGTAGAGGGAGAGAACACGAGGAGTTCAGTTTTTGACAGGTTTAGTTTCAGATAGAGGGAGGACATGATGTTAGAGACAGCGGTAAGACAATCACTGGTGTTTTCTAAAAAGGTCGGTGTGATATCGGGAGCAGAAGTGTATAATTGGGTGTCGTCAGCATAGAGATGGTACTGGAAACCAAATCTACTGATTGTTTGTCCAATAGGGGCAGTATACAACGAGAAGAGTAGGGGGCCTAGGACTGATCCTTGAGGAACCCCAACAATAAGGGGAAGGTGAGAGGAGGAGGAACCAGCAAAACATACAGTGAAGGATCGGTCAGAGAGATAGGAGGAGAACCAGGAGAGAACGGTGTCCTTGAGGCCGATGGAGCGGAGCATAGTGAGGAGGAGCTGATGATCCACAGTGTCGAATGCTGCAGAGAGATCCAAGAGAATTAGCATGGAGTAGTGACCATTAGATTTAGCTGTTAGTAGGTCATTAGAGACTTTAATGAGGGCAGTTTCAGTAGAGTGTAAAGAGCGGAAGCCAGATTGAAGAGGGTCGAGAAGAGAGTTATCTGAGAGATAGCGGGTAAGACGGGAGTGGACCAGGCGTTCGAGGAGTTTAGAGATGAAGGGAAGATTAGAGACAGGTCTATAATTAGCGGCACAGTTTTGATCGAGGGATGGTTTTTTAAGTAATGGATGTATGATGGCATGCTTAAATGAGGAGGGAAAAATACCGGAAGTGAGGGAAAGGTTGAATATTTTTGTTAAGTGAGAGGTGATAGCCGGGGAAAGGGACTGGAGGAGATGTGACGGAATGGGGTCACTGGTGCAAGTGGTCGGGCGAGAAGATGCAAGGCCATAAGGAAGACGTTTAGGACACCTTCTGTAAGTCGGAGCAGAACCAATGGCTTTTATTCAGCAGTATCTGCCCCATACATCTATTACAAGGACAACCATTCATCCCGTTGCTCAACACGTTAAATCTATATTTTTTTTCTATAATGGTAGGAGTAGGTGTTGCAGCAATCAGCACACAATAAGTTGTCTAGGATTATTTAAAGAGGTCTGATTGACCACAAATTATTTTATATGTCAGTAAATCTCAAGAAAAAAAAAAAACTAGCAGAATCAGATCTCCTGCTTTGCACTAATGAGGAGCATCTCCCCAGAAACATGCATCCGCAAATGTAGAGTCTTGGTTTGGCTTTTATCCTAAGTCATGTGACAAGGGTCATTAAAGGGTCGATAATAACTTTTAGGATTGCTACATGCAATAGGTGGCACTGGAGATTAAAGGTACCGTCAAACTCAGCAACTTTACAACGAGAACGACAACGATCCGTGACGTTGCAGCGTCCTGGATAGCGATCTCGTAGTGTTTGACACACAGCAGCGATCTGGATCCCGCTGTGACATCTCTGGTCGGAGCTAGGAGTCCAGAACTTTATTTGGTCATCAGGTCGGCGTGTATTGTCATGTTTGACATCAAAAGCAACGATGCCAGCAATGTTTGACATGGAGCTAACAACCAGCAAGAACGATAAGTGAGTCGCCGCTACGTCACTGGATCGCTCCTGCATCGTTCTGGAGCTGCTGTGTTTGACGTCTCTACAGCGACCTAAACAGTGACGCTCCAGCGATCGGCTCGTTGTCTATATTGATGCAGTGTCGCTGAGTGTGACGTTACCTTAAAGGTACCGTCACACTAAGCGACGCTGCAGCGATACCGACAACGATCCGGATCGCTGCAGCGTCGCTGTTTGGTCGCTGGAGAGCTGTCACACAGACAGCTCTCCAGCGACCAACGATCCCGAGGTCCCCGGTAACCAGGGTAAACATCGGGTTACTAAGCGCAGGGCCGCGCTTAGTAACCCGATGTTTACCCTGGTTACCATAGTTAAAGTAAAAAAAAACAACCACTACATACTTACCTACCGCTGTCTGTCCTCCGGCGCTGTGCTTCTCTGCCCTGTGTAAGCACAGCGGCCGGAAAGCACAGCGGTGACGTCACCGCTCTGCTTTCCGGCTGCCCGGCGCTCACAGCCAGAGCAGAGAAGCAGAGCGCCGGGGACAGACAGTGGTAGGTAAGTATGTAGTGGTTGTTTTTCTTACTTTAACAATGGTAACCAGGGTAAACATCGGGTTACTAAGCGCGGCCCTGCGCTTAGTAACCCGATGTTTACCCTGGGTACCAGCAAAGACATCGCTGAATCGGCGTCACACACGCCGATTCAGCGATGTCAACGGGAGAGCCAGCGACGAAATAAAGTCCTGGCCTTTCTGTCCCGACCAGCGATATCACAGCAGGGGCCTGATCGCTGCTGCGTGTCACACTGGACGATATCGCTAGCCAGGACGCTGCAACATCACGGATCGCTAGCGATATCGTCCAGTGTGACGGGGCCTTTAGTCTTCTTTCTCTCTGAAGAGATCATTTGCAGAAGAAAAAAATACTATAGATACTGTCTGCCATACACAGTGTAGGCATAATTTTTGGCAATCTGAGTATTTAAGTAAGGCATGGAGATGCAGGTGTTGGTGTTGATGCCTTGCCTCAAATAAGAGTATACTGCCAAAAATTATTTTCTGACAAAGCACTATGCAACTCCGTCATCATCATTTCAGTCAATGGCCCCGTCAACGCAAACTTCCAAACCCTGTTTTCTAGGGCTTAAGATATAAGCCCTGATGGAACCACTGACAGGAGGCTCAAACGTGATGTGAACATTCATAGCCTTATACTTTATAGAGGATATTAAGCAAAATGAATTAACTATATCTTTCTATAAACATACATAAATGTAGACAATCTGAGGCAGCATTGGTATGGCAGATTTTCATGAAGGTGAATGCGTGAGATTAGCATTATCTATTAAGTACCTTAGCGAACATACCTGAAATCGGAGTACATCATTCTAATAGTTTCTTTTGAATTAGGTGTTAAAGAGGGATGAACATCTTTCTCCAAAAACCTATTATCAAAACTGGAAGAACCTGTTGATATGAAAAATATTTAGAGAAAGTAGAGTTAGTGGGATGAAATAAATGCCTCTAAACGAAAGCTCTGCTGGCCTTCAACCTTCCAATAAACCTTCAACACAAGAGGAGGTTTTACGAAATATAATTTGTAGATCACTATAATTTTTTAAACTCAGAAGAAAGACAAAAATGAGAATCATCACTGTGCTCCAATGAAAAGTAAGATAATGTCAGAAGTGTGTGTGCTGCGAATTTCAGATGCAGAATTTCATACTGTAAATTGAATTTTCAGAAACTGCATGAACATTTGCCTCAGAAACTCTAACACATTTTACATTTCTTCAACTTACTATTGTGACATATGTTTCTGTTAATCTTAACTGCTTATTGCTTTCCTTTTTCCCTTCAGTGGCATCTCCGCAAGCAAACATGGCACAGATGGGGTTTGGCTTTATATTGTTTGATCATATGGTGAATTCTTCCTTTAAGAACACCCATAGGATATTTGAAAAAAAAATGGTCATTTGAAATGCAGTGTTCTTAAAGCATGTAATTCTTCCGTAAGAAACAACAAACAGAATCTAAAACGCTTTCAGAGGCGGAATGTTCTGTTTGATTTATCCAGAGCACACTGCAATGCGTGTAAATTGAACACAATTTAAATCAGTAGGCTTGTCACTACAAGCAGCTCGGGAAAGATGATATGCTGGAAAGTGAAAAGATAAGCCGATAAACCACACACCAAAGCAAATTGATAAATGCAGATTCAAAAGGTACAAAAAGCAAAATAACTTTCTGTCGAGTCCACAACTTAACACAGAGATTGATGCTCGAAGATGCAGAGATATACAGCACCAAAGGAGAATTTAAAAGCCTTAGAAGTGCCGTGGGGTCAACATTTTTCTTGACTTCAAAATCAAAACAGCAAATTTTCAATACATTTCATTCCCATTTGTAAGTAATGGAATTGTTTAGGGATTGGCGTGAGTTCAGTTATAGCGAGAGACATGACACAAATGGCAAGATGAAAAGTTGATAAGTTAATACTATTTCAAAAGTTACGCTGGAGTCTACTTCAAATTCATTATTTTTACAATGACATTAGTGTAATTCACATTCTGATACAATGACATTTGCTTTAAAGGAGTTATCCAGGACTATTTAACCCCTTAACCCCTGGAGCTTTTTCGGTTTTGGCTTTTGTTTTTTGCTCCCCTTCTTCTCAGAGCCATAACTTTTCTATTTTTCTGTCAATATGGCCATGTGAGGGCTTGTTTTTTGCGGGACAAGTTGTACTTTTGAACGACACCATTGGTTTTACCATATCGTGTACTAGAAAATGGGAAAAATATTTCAAGTGCAGTGGAATTGCAAAAAAAGTGTTTTTTGTTTGGTTTTTGTCACTAGATTCATTAAATGCTAAAACTGACCTGCCATTATGATTCTCCAGGTCATTACGTGTTCACAGACACCAAGCATGTCTAGGTTCTTTTTTATCTAAGTGGTGAAAAAAAAAAATTCCAAACTTTGTTAAAAACAAATTGCACAATTTTCCGATAACCGTAGTGTCTCCATTTTTTGTCATCTTGGGTCGGGTGAGGGCTTATTTTTTGCGTGCCGAGCTGACGTTTTTAATGATACCATTTTGCTGCAGATATGTTCTTTTGATCGCCTGCTATTGCATTTTAATGAAATGTCGCGGTGACAAAAAAAAATTATTTTGAAGTTTTGACTTTTTTCTTGCTACGACGTTTAACGGTCAGGTTAATCCTTTTTTTATTGATCGATCGGGCGATTCTGAACACAGCACTACCACATATGTGTATGTTTGATTTTATTTTTATTGTTTTATATTGAATGGGGAAAAAGGAGGGGGTGATTGGAACTTTTATATATTTTTTTTATACTATTATTATTTTTTTTTACTTTTGCCATGCTTTAATAGTCTCCATAGGAGACTAGGAGCTGCCACAACCCGATCGGCTCTGCTACATACAGGTGATGGTCAGATCACCTCTATATAGCAGAATTGCTCACTTGCTATGAGCGCCAACTACTGAGAGGCGCTCACAGCAAGCTGACACTGACAACCATAGAAGTCTCCAGGAGACCTCAGGTTGTCATGCCAACACACCGGTGACCCGCGACGGGGAGTCACTGGTGTGTGCATTTCTGACCCGATGGCCAGAAGCATAATTTAAATGCCGCTGTCAGAGTTCAACAGCGGCACTTAATTGGTTAATAGCCATGGGTAGATAGTGATTCCACCCTCGGCCATTGTGGGCACATGCCAGCTGTTCAAAACATCTGACATGTCCCCGGAAAGATGTGGGCTTTCCTGAGAAATTGGAAAGGTAAGTTTATTAAATATGTAATTATTTTAGAATTTGTATCATTTTGTATGAAGACATGACTTTATAAAGGAACACAACCTAGAAATGAATGATACAAGTAAATGGGGGAAAATCTCCCATCCTGAATCAAACAGTATGAAAGAACTCCTGAAGATTGATTTCTTGAGTCTTGGCTATTACCATATTTATTTCTAGAAACATTGTGTTACAATTTTTTTATATATAAAAGTGTATAAAAAGTAGAACAAATTAGTAAATGCTTGTAATGAAACATATCTGGACCTACTGTAGATGCTAAAAACCTAGAATCCACAGTCAGAGACATGCTCTAAACCTACACATCCAGAATTGCATAATAACGTCTATTTAGATAAATGTATCTAAAAGAAATCCAGCAACCAGTGAATCGTTGGTTTACGATTGCTGAAAATATGTAACTCATTTCCCAATAACTTGCCAAATACAAATATTTATATGGCTAAAATCTTAACATGAAAAGTCAACTTTCCGCTCTACTTTCAAAATCACATCTCACCACCTTTGCACTTGACTGAATCCCATCCCACCTCTTTCCAAACCTCACCAAAGTCTTCATCCTAACCCTCACCAATCTTTTCAACATGTCATTAACAACTGGTGTTTTCCCCTCATGCTTCAAACATGCCTCAATCACACCCATCCTCAAAAAGCCCTCTTTACCCATCCTCTGTATCTAGCAAATGCCCCACTTCACTTCTCCCATATGCTTCAAAACTACTGGAAAAACACATCCATTTTGAACTGTCCTCCCACCTCTTCTCCTGCTCCCTCTCTTTGACTGCTTACAAACTGGCTTCCGATCGCATCACTCCAATAAAACTGCAGCGAATAAAGTCACCAATGACCTATTAACAGAAAGCCAAGCGACACTACTTGTCCTCCTTCTCCTGGACCTATCCTCTGCCTTTGACACAGTGCACCATTCCCTATTACTACAGACCCTCTCATCGTTTGGCATCACAAACTTGGCCCTATATTGGATCTCATCATACCAAACAGACTGGACATTCAGCATTTCCACTGAAACACAACCTCCTCATCTCTCATCGCCCACTATCTGTGTGTGACCCCCAAGGTTCAGTCTTAGGACCCCTGCTCTTCTCCATTTACACATTCAGCCTGGGGCAGCTCATAGAACCTTACAGATTGCAATATCACCTCTATGCTGATGACACACAGATCTACCTCTCTGGACCCAATATTACCTCCGTACTAACCAGAATCCCTCAATGTCGTTCCCCATTTCATCCTTCTTCTCTGCTATACATCTAAAACTTAATATGAACAAAACAGAATTAATTATCTTTCATAAATCTCACTTGACCCCCCAATGGACCTATCCATTAAAGTAATTGGCTGCACACTCTCCGCAGTCCCAAAAGCTCGCTGCTTTGGGGTAATCCTTGACTCTGATCTCCTTCAAAAAACATATCCAAGCACTTTCCACTTCCTGTCGACTTCAACTCAAAAATATTTCCCGGATCCGTACATTGCTCAACCAAGAATCTGCAAAAACCCTAGTCCATGCACTCATCTCCCGCCTTGACGACTGCAACCTACTGTTTTGTGGCCTCCCTTCTAATACTTTTGCACCCCTCCAATCTATTCAAAACTCTGCTGCCCAACAAATCCACTTATCCCCTTTCTCTCCCCTCTGTCAATCCTTTCACTGGCTTCCCATTGCCCAGAGACTCGAGTTCAAAACCCTAATCATGGCATACAAAGCCATCCACAACTTGTCTCCCCATACATCTGGGACCTAGTCTCCTGGTACTTACCTGCATGCCAGTTCTGATCATTGCAAGATCTCCTTCTCTACTCCCCTCTCATCTCCTCTTCCCACAATTGCATACAAGAATTCTCCCACGCATATCCCCTACTCTGGAAATTTCTACCCCAACATGCTCTCGGCTATCATGGAAACCTTCAAAAGGAACCTGAAGACTTACCTCTTCAGACAAGCCTACAACCTGCAGTAACCACTAATCCATCAAACTGATGCACAACTAGCTCTACCCTCACCTACTGTATCCTCACCCTTCCTTTGCAGCTTGTGAGCCCTTGCGGGAAGGGTTCTCTCTCCTTCTGTACCAGTCATGACATTTATTGATTAAGATTACTGTACTGTTTTTATTATGCATACTTCTTCTCACATGTAAAGTGCAATGGAATAAATAGAGCTATAATAATAAATAATAATAATAATAACTACATTTTGAAAAGTTCAATAAAGAGAACATCTTGCTTTTGTAATTATGTATTTTGAATAAGTATAATGTTTGTGTATATATCATGTAACCATGTGCATCACCTACATATCCATATATATTATCTACAAACTTCACACAACAAATTTTGACATGATGACATTGTAAAGAAAGACACCACCACTGCATTACAAGTAGTGATGAGCGAGTGTACTCGTTGCTCGGGTTTTCCCAAGCACGCTCGGGTGGCCTTCGAGTATTTATTGACTGCTCGGAGATATAGTTTTCATCATGGCAGCTGAATGATTTACAGCTACTAGCCTGCTTGATTACATGTGGGGATTCCCTAACAACCAGGCAACCCCCACATGGACTCAGCCTGGCTAATAGCTGTAAATCATTCAGATGCCATGATGAAAACTAAATCTCTGAGCAGTCATAAGTAATTGAAGGTCACCCGAGCAACGAGTGTCATCACTAATTACATGCATGTACAGACCATATCAGCTTTGCTGGGAGTTTCAGCAATTGTATATAAAAGTACACTGCTTAAAAAATAAAGGGAACACTTAAACAACAGAATATAATTCCAAGTAAATCAAACTTCTGTGAAATCAAACTGTCCACTTAGGAAGCAACACTGTTTGACAATCAATTTCACATGCTGTTGTGCAAATGGAATAGACAACAGGTGAAAATTATTGGAAATTATCAAGACACCCTCAATAAAGGAGTGGTTCTGCAGGTGGGGACCACAGACCACATCTCAGTACCAATGCTTGCTGACTAATATCTTGGTCACTTTTGAATGTTGGTTATGCTTTCACACTCGTGGCAGCATGAGACGGACTATACAACCCATGCACATGGCTCACGTAATGCAGCTCATCCAAGGTGACACATCATTGCGAGCTGTGGCAAGAAGGTTTGCTGTGTCTATCAGTGTAGTGTCTAGAGGCTGGAGGCGCTACTAGGAGACAGGCCAGTACACCAGGAGAGATCCTCAGACCACTTGTGAGACCATATGCTTGTGCGGATGACCCTGGGTTCCTCCTAATGCAGTACAATGCCAGACCTCATGTGGCTGGAGTGTGTCAGCAGTTCCTGCAAGATGAAGGCATTGAAGCTATGGACTGGCCCGCCCGTTTCCCAGACCTGAATCCGACTGAACACATCTGGGACATCATGTCTCACACCATCCACCAACGACACGTTGTACCACAGACTGTCCAGAAGTTGGCGGATGCTTTAGTCCAGGTCTGCAAGGAGATCCCTCAGGAGACCATCAGCCGCCTCATCAGGAGCATGTCCAGGTGTTTTAGGGAGGTCATACAGGCACGTGGAGGCCACACACACTACTGAGCATTGTTTCCTTGTCTTGAGGCATTTACACTGAAGTTGGATCAGCCTGTAACTTCATTTTCCACTTTGATTTTGAGCATCATTCCAACTCCAGACCTCTGTGGGATATTAGTTGTGATTTATGTTGCTCATTTTTTATGTTTCATTGTTCTCAACACATTCCACTATGTAGTGAATAAAGATTTACAACTGGAATATTTCATTCAGTGATATCTATGATGTGGGATTTTAGTGTTCCCTATTTTTTTGAGCAGTGTATATAGAAATAAAATAAATACCAATCCACAAAACTCAAATGGAAAAACCTACAGGAACAGGCAACACATCTAGTAACTTAGAAATAAAAAAAGGTCCATTGTTGGCTTCTGGAGAGGAAGAGAAACGTAAGTAATACATAAAGGACTTGGAGCAAGGAACATATCAAAGTGTACTGACAGGGTCAGACATAAAATTGGTACATGAAAAAGAATCATTCTTCCAAATCATACAAATACTGACAGTGTAGCCCTGAGACACTCAACAAAAGGATTCCCATTGCATTAACCTAGACATTACAAAGGAGGCAGTCTCACTGACATGGAGCCATACCAGCACTTAGGATACAGTGCACGCTCTGAAATACTTCAATGAAACATCAATGAAGAAGGGAAACATTTTTAAAAGCACTTTGCTTAAAAAAATTAGAGAGAACTTCTACTATGTGCTCACAAACTTCATGCTCAGTACTTCTGCTTTCATAGTTGCCCCATTGATAAGGTATGTAAAAAACACACACAAAAGCTTTACATGAAAGAAAAAATAAATGTCTAGTTATTGCATATGCCCAACTACCCAGGAAACAAAACAAAACCACTAGTTGAATGCTTATAAAAAAGCAATGTCTACTTGTGTAAAAAGACATGTCATCATAAAATAAGCCTTTTGCAGAAATAGTCCCTGCAAGATAAGAGGGGTTGTTCTGCCCTCTGAATATAGGGCAATATGTTTGTATGATGTGCTGGTTAGTTAGTTATAGCACCATCTAGTGGTGACTGAATGTATAGCTTGTGTCTTTAACAGCAGATAGAGTGTTGCATTGTGGGATTGAAGCAAGGTATGCTGAGAAGAAGACTCCATTTTCTTCTGTGTACTTCATAGACACACATGTTTATTTGCCCTCCTGTAACTGCTTCACTTGAGTTTGCTATCTTGGTAAAGTATATCTGGTAAGATTAGTAAATCTGTTCTTGAAATGCAGTATTATACAGAAATGTGATTAACTGTTGTGATGCAATGACCCGTTACAGCTATGGGGCACTGCATGTTCTCCTCAGAATAAGCACAGAGGCGTATTGAGACCATGGGAATGCATGTCAGTTGCAGGCATGATTGTAAATGGCCGGTAAGTGTCTCAGAGGGAGTCTGCGCTGTAAGCCTGAAGTAGTAGTGTTCTGGGACCTGTAGTTCCACAAGTGTTTGTTTACTTTAAATGGAGGCTTTTATGGTTAGTTAAAGAGCTGGCTGACTAACCACACACACCTCCCACCTATGGGTGTGGTTACAAGTATATAATGTGACCATGGTGGTCACATGGTTGGAGAATGTATGGACCTAATTGGCCCATGTCTCAGGTCCTAGAAAGGCCTCTGTGTTGGGAGGTCCTGGGAGTAAGACTGGGTCCCCGAAGAGCACATGTGAGGCTTTGGAGCTGGGGGCCTGTGTGTTGGACGGTCCCAGGTGGGGACGGACGTCCTGAATAGCGCACAGAGAGGTCGTGTGTGCAGAGTCTGTGATGGCACTACGTTGGGGAAGTTATCATCTGTCTGAGGATCTGGACTGTCAGGAGTGCACTAGTCACAGGGACGGTGATCCCAGTTCGGCAGCTTCCCCAGGAGAGAGGACTGACAGGAGTCAGCATGTGGAGCAGGAGCTCCTGGAAGGTAACCCAGAGTATGGGCAACTGTGCAGTCGCCCATGGTAACTGGACAGAGTAAGGTCCAGCATGTGTAGAAACTGCAACCTAATGTCATGTGGTGGTGCCTGTTGTGTTCCATGGACATTAATGAACTGTTCGGCGTGCGGTCACCCATGAGAACTGGACAACGAGGTCTGGCGTGTTTAGTGACTGTGTTTCAGAGACGTATACTATGAAGTGCTAAGGACTATGTGAGGTCTTTGATATGTAACATGCCCTACAGTGGTTCATGCTGGTTGTATAATAAACCACATGGACTGTTAATGTGAAAAACAGTGCCTGTCTACGTTTATCCTGTTACCAAGCAAATATTCTCCAAACAGCTAGTGATCACAGCATTACATTGTACAGCAGCCAGTGCATAGGAGATGTGATTAGAGATCTGTGTATTTCCTGGTTAAAGTCTGCATCACACTGTATACTTTCCTGATTGTTAAATGTTAGCTGTGTGATTATTTGCCCAACACTTACCCATGTTGTTTGTATTCTAAGGCTATGTGCACACATTCAGGATTTCTTGCAGAAAATTCCTGAGAAAAAGCAGAAATTTTTGCCGCGTTTTTGGTGC
This sequence comes from Ranitomeya imitator, assembly GCF_032444005.1. Taxonomy (NCBI): domain Eukaryota; kingdom Metazoa; phylum Chordata; class Amphibia; order Anura; family Dendrobatidae; genus Ranitomeya; species Ranitomeya imitator. The sequence continues at coordinate 95,204,315 of NC_091288.1, read as the reverse complement.
ATTTTTATGCGTTTTTAATGCGTTTTTTTATGGACATTTCCCAATGCATTTTATAGTGGGAAATCCGCAAAAAAACCTGCAACATTAATGAACATGCTGCATTTTTTACCGCAATGCGTTTTTTGTTCGCGGAAAAAAAAACGCATCATGTGCACAAAACATGCGGAATTCATTCTAAATGATGGGATGCTTATTGTATGCTGTTTTTTTGCGGTTTTATAGCGTTTTTATTGTGAAAAAACGCGAAAAATCAGCAACGTGTGCACACAGCCTTATAGTTCTACCTCATGCCAAATACCTATTCACCAATAAACAAGTTAGACTACAGAGAACGGTCTGCTTATTTGGAAGACAGAAAGTGGTTCATGCTGTATGTCAGACTGCACACCTGGTCAACGTGTATGAAGGCAGAATCGGGGTCATGTTTTTAAAGAACTTGTAGCATCACCTTCTTGGTGAATGGATAGGCAATGTATAATAGTATGAGCAGTCCTATTTTAGTCAAATGTAAACCCATGATGCCATGATGTAATCGCGTTGCTGAGAGGGTCTCTTACCTCCTCCTTCTCCTTGCAGGCCCGGATACAAGATGGCCACCGCATCCAGGTCCTGCAGGGAGGGAGGTGGCTTCACAGCGCCTACTCAGAACAGGCACTGTGAAGCCTGCAGCTGTGCATGTCAGAACGCTGATCTGACACAGTGCACAGCAAAGTGTCAGATTAGCGACCTTACACTATAACATGATGCCCCCCGTGGGCAATGTTATAGTGAAAAAAAAAATATTCACATGTGTAAAGAAAATTAAAAAAAAATTCCCCCAAAAATCCCCCCCCCAAAAAAATATATTGTTCCTATAAATATATTTCTTTATCTAAATAAAAAAAACAAAACAATAAAAGTACACATATTTAGTATCGCCACGTCCGTAACGACCCCACCTATAAAAACTGTCCCGCTAGTTAACCCCTTCAGTAAATGCGGCAAAAAAAAACGAGGCAAAAAACAACGCTTTATTATCATACCGCCAAACAAAAAGTGGAATAACACGCGATCAAGTAGACGGAAATAAATAACCATAGTACCGCTGAAAACGTCATCTTGTCCCGAAAAAAACGAGCCGTGATACAGCATCATCAGCAAAAAAATAAAAAATTTATAGTCCTCAGAAAAAAGCGATGCAAAAATAATTATTTTTTTCTATAAAATAGTTTTTATCGTATAAAAGTGCCAAAACATAAAAAAATGATATAAATGAGGTATTGCTGTAATCGTACTGACCCAAAGAATAAAACGGCTTTATCCATTTTACCAAACGCGGAATGGTGTAAACGCCTCCCCCAAAAGAAATTCATGAATAGCTGGTTTTTGATCATTCTGCCTCACAAAAATCGGAATAAAAAGCCATCAAAAATTGTCACGTGCCCGAAAATGTAACCAATAAAAATGTCAACTCGTCCCGCAAAAAACAAGACCTCACATGACTCTGTGGACTAAAATATGGAAAAATTATAGCTCTCAAAATGTGGTAACGCAAAAAATATTTTTTGCAATAAAAAACGTCTTTCAGTGTGTGACGGCTGCCATTCACAAAAATCCGCTAAATACCCCGCTATAAAAGTAAATCACCCCATTAGTTAGGGAAAAATTTAAAATTTAAAAAAATGTATTTTTTTCCATTTTCCCATTAGGGTTAGGGCTAGGGTTAGGGCTAAGATTAGGGTTAGGGCTAGGGTTAAGGTTGTGGCTAGGGTTAAGGCTAAAGTTAGGGTTGGGGCTAAAGTTAGGGTCAGGGTTGGGGCTAAAGTTAGGGTTAGGGTTTGGATTACATTTACGGTTGGGACTAGGGATGGGATTAGGGTTAGGGGTGTGTTTAGGGTTACCGTTGAGATTAGGGTTAGGGGTGTGTTTGGATTAGGGTTTCAGTTATAATTGGGGGTTTCCACTGTTTAGGCACATCAGGGGCTCTCAAAACGCGACATGGCGTCCGATCTCAATTCCAGCCAATTCTACGTTGAAAAAGTAAAACAGTGCTCCTTCCCTTCCGAGCTTTCCCATGCACCCAAACGGTGGTTCCCCCCCACATATGGGGTATCAGTGTACTCAGGACAAATTGGACAACAACTTTTGGGGTCCTATTTCTCCTGTTACCCTTGGGAAAATACAAAACTGGGGGCTAAAAAATAATTTGTGTGGGAATAAAAAGATTTTTTATTTTCACGGCTCTGCGTTATAAACTGTAATGAAACACTTGGGGGTTCAAAGTTCTCACAACACATCTAGATAAGTTCCTTGGGGGGTCTAGTTTCCAATATGGGGTCACTTGTTGGGGTTTCTACTGTTTAGGTACATTAGGGGCTCTGCAAACGCAATGTGACGCCTGCAGACCATTCCATCTAAGTCTGCATTCCAAATGGCGCTCCTTCCCTTCCGAGCTCTCCCATGCGCCCAAACGGTGGCCCCCCCCACATATGGGGTATCAGTGTACTCAGGACAAATTGGACAACAACTTTTGGGGTCCTATTTCTCCTGTTACCCTTTGGAAAATACAAAACTGGGGGCTAAAAAATAATTTTTGTGGGAAAAAATTTTTTTTTTTTATTTTCACGGCTCTGCGTTATAAACTGTAGTGAAACACTTGGGGGTTCAAAGTTCTCACAACACACCTGGATGAGTTCCTTAGGGGGTCTACTTTCCAAAATAGTGTCACTTGTGGGGGGTTTTAATGTTTAGGCACATCAGGGGCTCTCCAAACGCAACATGGCGTCCCATCTCAATTCAAGTCAATTTTGCATTGAAAAGTCAAATGGCACTCCTTCCTTTCCGAGCTCTGCCATGCGCCCAAACAGTGGTTTACCCCCACATATGGGGAATCAGCGTACTCAGGACAAATTTTACAACAACGTTTGGGGTCCAATTTCTTCCTTACCCATGGGAAAATAAAAAATTTGGGGCGAAAATATCATTTTTGTGAAAAAAATATGATTTGTTTTATTTTTACGGCTCTGCATTATAAACTTCTGTGAAGCACTTGGTGGGTCAAAGAGCTCACCACACATCTAAATAAGTTCCTTAGGGGGTTTACTTTCCAAAATGGTGTCACTTGTGGGGGGTTTCAATGTTTAGGCACATCAGGGGCTCTCCAAACGCAACATGGCATCTCATCTCAATTCCAGTCAATTTTGCATTGAAAAGTCAAATGACGCTCCTTCGCTTGCGAGCTCTGCCATGCACCCAAACAGTGGTTTACCCCCACATGTGGGGTATCAGCGTACTCAGGACAAATTATACAACAACCTTTGGGGTCCATTTTCTCCTGTTACCCTTGGTAAAATAAAACAAATTGGAGCTGAAGGAAATTTTTTGTGAAAAAAAGTTAAATGTTTATTTTTATTTAAACATTCTAAAAATTCCTGTGAAACACCTGAAGGGTTAATAATCTTCTTGAATGTGGTTTTAAGCACCTTGAGGCATGCAGTTTTTAGAATGGTGTCACACTTGGTTATTTTTTATCATGCAGACCCCTCAAAATGACTTCAAATGAGATGTGGTCCCTAAAAAAAAAATGGTGTTGTAAAAATGAGAAATTTTAACCCTTATAACTCCCTAACAACAAAAAAAAAAATTGGTTCCAAAATTGTGCTGATGTAAAGTAGATATGTGGGGAATGTTACTTATTAAGTATTTTGTGTGACATATCTCTGTGATTTAATTGCATAAAAATTCAAATTTGGAAAATTGCGAAACTTTCAAAATTTTCGCCAAATTCCCATTTTTTAAAATATATAAATGCAGGTAAAATCAAAGAAATTTTACCACTACCATGAAGTACAATAAGTCTCGAGAAAACAATGTCAGAATCACCGGGATAGGTTGAAGCGTTCCAGAGTTATAACCTCATAAAGGGACAGTGGTCAGAATTGTAAAAATTGGCCTGGTCATTAACGTGCAAACCACCCTTGGGGTAAAGGGATTAAATGAAGGAAGAGTAGCATTCAGCCAAGTGTTGTACACTTTCCATACAGAAGTCAAGCTCAGTAAAAAGTCTAAGGAGCCTAGGAATAACCCTAGGACATGCCTACATTTATGTAGTTTCACCTCAATAAAAGCATGCTAACACATATTAGATATGCACCAATTTAAAGGGAACCTGTCACCCCCGTTTTTTCAGTATGAGATAAAAATACTGTTAAATAGGGCCTGAGCTGTGCGTCACTATAGTGTATTTTGTGTACCCTGATTCCCCACATATGCTGCCGAAATAACTTACCAAAGTTGCCGTTTTCGCCTGTCAATCAGGAAAATGGCTGCGGGATGCCGCGCATGCGCAGATGGAGATCGCAGCGGCCATTTTCCTGAAGCCCCGGGCAGCAGAGGACTCCATATGCGCACGTGCGGCCTCAGGAAGATGGACGCCCCCACCGATCACCAGGGAAATGGCGCTGATCGCGCGTTTTTTCTTCGCCTGCGCAGTGGATTCAGAAGTTGGGCATGCGCAAACCACTACGCCACCAACGGAAATGTATGCAAGATCTGGGGGAAGAAACAGTGATGTCACCACGCCCATCTGACCTGACCAGCCTGATTGACAGGCGAAAAAGGCGACTTTGGTAAGTTATTTCGGCAGCATAGGTGGGGAATCAGGGTACACTACATACACTATAGTAACGCACAGCTCAGGCCCTATTTAACAGTATTTTTATCTCATACTGAAAAAACGGGGTGACAGGTTCCCTTTAAGGGTGTGGATGCCTAAACAGAAACAAAAAACAAGACTTTGGATGACGTTGTCCACTATCTCAGAATGGGGTCTCATTTCCATGAGGGGAAATGATTGTGTAACTACCTTCTGTGCTGAGTTACAGATTTTTTTTTTCAAAAATGAAAAACGGTATGTAAATTCCCAGATTAGAAATTGGTCTAAAAATGTAACAATAACACAAGGGCAGGGAATCACTGAATCTGTCGCAAGGCTTCTTGTTATACACATCTAGATAGCAAATTACGCTCATGAGGTTTACCTAAGGCAAGCTTGGAATAAATGTTACACGAGCCGGATAATTGCTCTGCGCTTCTCTAACCAGTCACGATGCAAGGATCCATATGTCCCTGCTGCAGTGAGGCAGCGATTGTGTTTAGTCACAGAATAAAGGGTAGTATTCCACACCACCACTGCATACGAAGGATTACTTTTTGTTAGTGACACATGCTCGGAAATACAGTGTCAGCAAAAATCGGAAATTTCATAATGGATGTTTTAGACACAATCTGTCCATGCGGTACTTACCATAGCTGGTTGGCAAAGAGCAAAGGAAGAGTAAGAGTAACAAAGGAGTGACTGTCAATGATAGAACTAGGTGGACAAAATGGTCACAGAAAATACAGAACTGCAAGACTTCTCAATACCATAGGTTATATTACTTACAATTAGTACAGTGCAGGACGAAGAAAATACTATCCTGTATGGTGCAATAATGCACATCATTTGCTTCACAAAACTAAATGAGCCAAAAAGCACTTTATATTAATGTAGCAGTACGAGTTCCATATTCTGTGGCATAGTGTTGAACACTACATTTGCTTCACACCGTAAAGATCAGTGGAATAAATATCTATTTCTTATACCCATTGGCAGGAAGCTGACAGCAGATGGTAAGATGCTGTATAACCTCTTCAATTTTTGGAGGATTTTTATTCCTCTTTTTGTGGGTTTTCTTTTAAGTTTAGTGTTAGGACACACAAGTGTAAGTGTAAGGTGTGATGCAGTGACCCCTTTGGCAGCTAGGGGGAGCTGTTGTGCTCCTCGGGATAGGCACGGAGGTTATAATGGTGGTGAAACAGAGACTGGCAGAATTTTAAGTGGCCGGTATGGCCATGCATGGTAAGTCTGAAGTAATGTTGTTCTGGGACTTGTAGTCCTACAAGTAAATTGTGTTTGCATAGTTGTGAAGGGAGACTTACTGGGCTAGTTATGAGAGATGGGTGGGTCGAACTAGCCACACACACACTCCCACCTGTAGGAGTGGTTACAGCTCCATGATATGGCCAGTGTGTGGGTCACATGGTCTCTGAGTGTGGACCTGAATGGTCTATGCTGGAAGGTCCTGGAGAGCCTATGTTGTGGGAGTGTCATCTCCCTTAAGAACATGTGGTGGGGCTTTGGACCTGGTGGCCTGGGGTGTTGGACAAAAGTCCTGAATAGCACCCAGACAGCTCACATGCCTGTGTGTTGGATGGTCCCCAGTAGGGACGGACGTCCTGAATAGCGCACTGAGTAGCCTATGTTGGAAGTCCTGGGAGTAGGCTTCCTGATGAGGACAACCTGTGTTGGATGTCCTGGGAGTAGGAGTCCTGAAGAGCACATGCCAGTGCGTTGGATGGTCCCAAGTGGGATGGATGTCCTGAATAGCGCACGGTGAGACTGTGGTCCTGGACGGTCTGTGTTGGAAGCTCCTGTGAGTGGAGTCTTCCTGGAGCACCTGAGAGACCATGGACCTGTGGGTCTGTGTTGGGGAAGCTACCAACCTTAGGTGGCTCTGGACTAACTGATGTGTGCCTGCCATGCAAGTTGGTGAACCCTGTAAGGCAGCTTCCCTGAGATAGCGAGGACTGACAGGAGGTCAGCGTGTGGAGCAGGAGCTCCAGAAAGGTAACACCCGGGAAGTGGGGCTATCATAACGGCAGAGAAGTATCTGCCAGTGGAACAGACTATTGGTGCTTGTTGTGTTCCATGGATAGTGATGAACTGTGTGGTCTCCCACAGTAACTGGATGAAGTGAGGTCCAGCGTCTTTAGAGATGATGAACCGATGTTGTGTGCGATATATGACACGGAAATTGACACGGCGTATGGACACCCCCGGGAACTAGTCAAGGAGGGCTGGTGGGTGTAGTATCTGAACTGTGAGTTAAAGCCATATATGAAATATCTGAGTCAAAGCTGCAACTTAATGTCACCGCTTGGTGCCTTTTGTGTTCTATGAAGTTTACAACGAACTGTGCATAATCCGGTTTATGATGCTATAATAAACCACATGGACTGTATTTGTGTTAAAAAAAAAGTGCCTGTGTGACTGAATCCCGTTGCTAAGTGAGTGTCCCCCAACACATGCAGTAAGCACAATCTTACAACGGGTTGCGAATTTGCATATCTTGGACAAAATATGGACCAATACCTCATATATTATGTATATGTACTTTTCTGCACTTTATTTTTCAGGGTGCAGCCAAGCTAGTGTGGCTGATCTCATGGGATGCACTTAGATAGTGCTGGGCAGCCCGCCTGATCTAATAATATAGGCGTCATTAATAGGCTTTAAGCCAGACACTGTGCATTACTTGTGTATGACCAGCGCCCTATACGAGCCGCTTTTGTGCAACTTAATACTAAGCAATCATCCCTCCATGAATTGGTAGGCTGTGAGTGGTTGTCTCATCAGTATTTTGCACCTGTGCTGCCGCCATCTTTACTACATGGGTCTGCTGCATCCAGAGAGTGCATTAGATCCAAGATCTGGGCAGGTAAACACTGTTGCCTCTTGTTTGCTGTATTACTACTTCAAAAACTAACGGAGCTCTGATAGCAGTTTTATAGGTGAGCACAAAGCGGAGTTTGTTGGGCATGGTCTGGAGTTGTTATCTATAGAGGATGCAGAAAGTGAGGTGTTCTGATAAATGGAGCCATACTGGGGGAATCACCATCTCTGCAACTCTCCAGTACAATGTACAGTATAATGGTCAACCTATTCTACAAGCAACAAAAACAATAGTGACATTTAATAACAGAGAGGCTGGTCTCCTACTTCCTGAAATATGGTGTAACAGATCAATGTCCTGTGTAAACAGGATTTGTGCTGTCAATAACAATGGAAGCCTATGCACACTGAACAATCTATGGCAGATCATTCATTCAACATGTTAAGAGAGATCGGTCTCTGAAAACATGCTATCAAGATGTGTGCCAATACAAAATTGGCAGTCATTCTGTGCTGCTGGTCCGTGCTGTAAATGGAGGCGTACAAAGAAAGAATAGATCTCATCAGATTTTGAGAGTGAATGATTATGCAGGAGACAAAGTAGATTTGAGTGAACATGTCAAAAAACGATTTAGGCAGATTAGCTAAATTCGAACTAAGAGTTTCAATTCCTATCAATTAAATCTGGTATGAGCTGAATTTACCAGAAAGGAGCTAAAAAAACTGTTTAGACAATTTTTGTTTTTTACATAAAAAGTTCATATATTCACTTTTCTTGGACCCTCCTAATATCAGTCCTGCTAGAAGACCTGGAATAAGAATAAGGCCAAAGAGGAGCAACTGGAGGATCATGCTGGCAGCAGAGGCGTTGAGACAGGTATGAGGAGGGTCAAGAAAAGGTGAGTATAGTAGGGTACTTTTTTAACCTCTTCTTAGCCTCAGAATATATCAAAATAGCAGCCATGTGGTTCCATTTTGCTTGATTTGCTCAGATCGAACACCTAAAAATTAGATTTGCTATAGCCCAAATTTTTTAAGAAATTCTTTGTGAAATCAATTTTTCTGGAATCAGTTTGATCTCCTTTAACAAAAAGTGTCATGCAGATGTATATTTTACTGTAATAAATATGCAGTATACAGTTTTATAATTTACTATATAAGTTAAGAAGAACGTATATGTGATAAAATTTAGGGATTGTCTTATGTCAATAAAGCCCAATCATTCTATAAAAAAATATTAAGACTTTGTCATATACTGTTGTGTTTGAGCTCCTTAAAGGGAACCTTTCAGCAGATTTTCCCCATATAAAGTCTGGCCACTATCATTAGGGCCTTTTTATATAATACTGGAATGTTGTAAAAAAGTCCACTATGTAGTCTGCAGATCCCAATAAAGAGCATTTATTATATTGACAGATGGGGCAGCCTGGTCCAATGGGCTTCCCTGTTCTTGATCCGGAGCACCCTCTCTTATGATCGCAGTCCTCCTTCCATGCTTCATATGGATGACACATCTTACGTCATCCACACAATGACCCCATCGTGCTCCTGCACAGGCTTACTTCTCTTCACTCTGTCAAGAGCAAAGTACTGAAGTGTGCATGTGCCGGCTTTACTTCCATGCCATCTACGCTCTTTGGCTTTTCCCACTGCACTGCACTATAGTACTGTCATGATCCAGACCGGGTTTTGAGTCCTGTCTTCCCTTTTTCCGGTCTGAACATGTCAGGGGTTAACTTTTCTCAGCCTCAGTCTGGTCTCAGGTTTGCTACTTATCCCCGCTGTGTCCTGCAGATCATGTCAGTTATAGTTTCTGCGTAGTGCTTCTGCAGCTGACTCGGATTGCTTCAATTTTATCCTTCTGCATTTGCTGTCTGCACCTGTGCTTCTGTTTTCCCCTGTTCCCGTCTTGACTCAGTGTTTCCCTTTAGTGTGCAGACTCCCTAGTTTTAATTGGAATGTATCCTGACCTGTTTCTGTCCTTTGTCTTTTGGCTTATCCACTCCTGACCGTTACTGACCCCCTGGCTTGTCTCTGACCGCGAGTTTGCTTATTCATTTGGACTGCACTACAGTCTAGGCTTTGACCCGGCTTGTTTTGACTATTCTGCTGCCACCCGTGGTAGCCTCACTGCTGCACTGCAGGTTAGCTCTGTTTAGGTGCAGACCTGCTTCCTCTCTACTGCCATCTAGTGAAGCCTGCACAAACCTGCATTGCAGCAGCATGACAAGTACTTTGCTCTGCCTTCGGCACGGCAGGCAGAAGTGAGCCTGGGCAGGAGTGCAATGGCAAAAACTTTGTGGGTGACTTAGGACGTGTCATCCACAAGATGCAAGAAAGGAGGATGGTGATCGCAAAAAGAGAGGAAGCGTCAGATCAAGACCAGAGATGCCCATTGGATCAGACAGCCCCATCTGAGAGCATAATAAAAACTCTTTTTTGGGACCCGCAGAATGGATTGGAAACATTTTTACAGTATTTCTGTGTGCTGTTAAAAAAGGCCCTAATAGTGGAGATCATACTTCATATTGCAAAAACCCGGTGACAGGTTCCATTTAACAATTTCTGAAGATTTCTGCTTATTGTTAGGGAAAATTAATTTTTACATTGAGGGGATAAAAATCTGGATAACATTCTGATAACATGCTGTTCATGCAGGCTGTTTGAGCTGTCTTTCATAATTATTCCAGCAACTTTGTGGTAAATACATAATGTTTCATTCACTGAAAGCAAGCAGCCATCTTAAAAAAAATATATAAAGCACATCATACAGCAAATACACTTGATAGTTATTAAAAATAATCTGTCAGCAGAAAGTCAACATCCAAACTATATGCACATGTAGCTCTTTCAAAGACATGCCAATCATTACTGTATATTCACATGACCAATTCCATTTCTCCTTTACTGAGAAATCAGTGTTTGAACTGATATGCAAATGAGGCTGAAGAGCTATGGTAGATCTGAAGCCTCTGTCACTCCAGCTCTATTCCATGCCCAGTGCCACCTCCTTCTGCTTATCTGACTGCTTCTGTTCTGTGTGAGTTCTGACAAAGGACTTGTCAGCCAAGCAAGAGGAGGTGACGTTAGGTGCAGAAAAGAGTTGGAGTGACAAAGGTGTCAAATATTTCTTCAGCCTTATTTACATATCGATTCAAATGCTGATTTCTCATTAACGGAGGGACAGACTGGACATGTAAAGGTATTGCTGGACTTATATTTGAAAGAACTACATAGACATATCAATAGTTTGGGGGTGAAATCCTGCTGACAGATTACCTTTTACGTTAATTATTGCTGCAATTTCTGTATTGCCACACCGAGATTTCTCACACATGGCTGCAGAGAATACTTTTATAATACATACACTGCTAGGACTAATATATGGAAAGTAAGGATATTGTCAATGAAATATGTCCTAAAACAGAATGTCAGTAGCAGGATTTTACATTATTATTACTATGTTAGGAGGTAGCTAAAAATACAGAGATATTAGTGCAGAGAATCTGTTTGGGCCGCTTAACATGCAGCATACTAGTGAAAATGCCAAAAGATTTATACATATTATTATGTTAGAGGCCTCTGGCTGGAAAAGGATTTGCAAACAGCTGCAATAATGTTATTTTTCCCAAAAAGTGCCTTTTTCATCCTGCACTTTGGTGTATTTAATCTGCACTCTCACATAGCTGTAAGTGTGAGTCAACTCTTGCCAACTGCCGTCTTCCCACCCGAGGGCAAGCGTTGGGGGTTAACCAGAGGATTGCTAAACTTCTCAATAATAAGGTGAGGGAAAAAAAATGTAAAGAATGTAAAATGAAGAAATGCTTCACTTAAGGTTATGCTTTGTATTATTACGTTTACAGTTGTACCAAACTCCATATTTGGTTGATACAAAACAGTAAAAGGAATTAGTTTGTGTTTGTATAAGGGACCTTTCAAGCAGCCTTTTCTCCTATGTTCAGTGGCCCCATCGGGGCTTATGTCCGAGCCCCCTGTAAAACGAGATTCGGACATAAGCACAAACAGGCCCTTTGGCTATAATGATGCAGGCGGAGTCACCGTGTGCTCTGTCATACAGAAACTTCGGCCATATACGCCTATTGAAGGCGGACGGCAAGACACAGTAGACTACGTCCGGCTGTCCGCCTCCAATATTTGCATACAGACAAAAATAATGCATGACAGAACATGGTGACTCCAAATGCACATTATAGCCAATGGCCCTGTCAGCGCACATGACCGAATCTCGTACTGCGGGGGGCACAGATGTAAGCCCCGATGGGGCCACTGAACATAGGAGAAAATGTTGTGTGAAAGGCCTCATACATCATCGGTCCTCTTAAACAGGTCTAAAAGGAAAAGTGCTGACACACAGATTTTCCAAGTGTGGCTGCTAAAGAAAAGTTTAAATAAAAACCAAATTCAATACTCTAAACGCGAATTCGCTAAAAAAAAAATTCCAAATTATAAATATATTGTTTTTACTGGTTATACAGCATAAACATATTCTGCAGAAAATCTGGGGAACACACACAAGCTCTGTGTGTATCGGGATCTACCGTGCTTGTATGGGCATCAATCCTGCGTGTCCGGGCATCTATCCTGTGCATATAGGAATCTATCCTACGTGCATGGGCTCATCTGGCATGTCTGTTCTCCCTATAACATAATAATGCTGGAGCCACATTTCTGATAATTCTGTATATGAAAAGGGAATGATAATAGACAGGGGTCAATTTAGGTACTATTCCAGGATGAAAACTACAAAACAAGAACAATGCATTTTCATGGCATGGAACAGTGCTGCTTTTACTAAGACTGACATATGAGATCTGCCAGTATATTCACTTTAATCCCTTCCCAACTGGAAGATTTTCCGTATTTTTGCTTCCATCTTTTCTTCCCCTTGTTCAATGAGCCATAACGTTTTAATTTTTCTGTCAACACAGCCATAAGAGGGCTTCATTTTCTGCGGTATGAGCTTTAGCTTCGAATGACGCCATTCGTTTTACTATACAAAGTACTGTAAAATGGGAAAAAATCCAAATGTGGTGAAATTATGAAAATAAAAACACAATTCTGCCATTGTTTTTTGGGCTTTGTATTTGTGCAATTCATTAAGTAGTAAAATGACTTGGCAACGTGATTCTCTAGGTCATTATGATTACAAAATAAACTTGCCCTGTGTTTTTGTATTATTTTAGTGGTGTAAATAAATTACGACATTTGTAGAAAAAAAAAAACTGCTCGACCCTGAAAAATCCTTCAATCCTTTTAATCACTGTACATATATTCATACAGGGAGCCGAGAAAAGTAATAAAATTATAATGGTATTATTTCACCAAAACAGAATACTTTTGAAAAAGAAAATCTTAGAAGACGTAAAAAACAATACAGACGATAAAATGTGCATAATGTATTAATATTTAGCTTTGGGGCATTAGTGAAAAGCCCTATTCTTTCATCCAAAAAAGAAAAAAAAAAATCACAATTCACAATACCTTTCATCTTGTCTTGCAGGCCATTGTATTCTATGGACAGATTCTCTCGGTTACCTCTGATGACCGCTTCTGACTCTGAACGTTCCTAAAATAAATCACAAAGTTTTAATATCACATTGTTATCACTGAAATAACATTATCTGATAATCTACATATTAAAATGGGGCAAAAAAGAGAAAAAATCCCAGAACTAGCATCATAATAAGAAAACATGACTTAGAATTGGTTGTGATTTACATATCTGACTTTTCTGTTGTTCTGGTATGTTCACCAGCTATTTGCTGCGAGATGGAAACCTTGATACTGAGATGTGCTAATGCTCTATATCTGTTTTTCTTTCCTTTTGCAGCATTCTCCCTCAGCCAATGATTTGATAATTCGGCATTTATATGCTTATACCTGGTCGTCTTGCAGATCAGAAATCTATCCACATCTGGAAGTAGAGCCTACAGCATCGGCATCAAAACACAACCAATACCAGTTGTCCAAAGCAGCTGAGCTCCCGCTCCTCCAGATCTAAATTCAATATGTTCTCTCAGAAGTAGAGCAGCCTCAGGGCCGAGCAAAGTATCCACATTCCAACTCTTGTGCTTGGCAGCTTTGTATGCAGATTCTCGCAATTATATGCACAAGATGATAAGAATTGATATCATTATAGCTTTGTACACACACCGTAAAAAGAGTTATTATGGCTTCATAAAGCCTCAGAGACAAGATGGATGACAAAAAAAAAAAGACATTTTTGGCGGCATCTGATAATACAAATAAAGATTATTGTGTATGGGGTTGTCCGACCATTTTTCCAAAATGTCATATGTACAGTAATAAAATCATATAATAAATATGTTCACCTGCATAACTTATCTTGTGGCGGAGATGGGCTTGTGACCAGTTATTGTGATGCTTTGGCCACCACTGACGCTAATAAATGGCTGCCTGTCCCCACCGGTTGGGGGACTTAGACAGTACTGCGGAGAAGCAACACTAGATTGGTAAATATGTCTATTATTTATTATTCTTTACTTAATGCTGTTCCAGGTTTTGGAAAAAAATACAGTAATCCCCTTAAATTCTGTTTAATATATTTGATAATTTTAATGGCATTTACATCTGCAACTACGTACATCCAGAAAAGGTCATATGAACAAAAATATGGGGCCATGAAGATAAAAGGAATCTGTCAGCAGTTAAAGGGATCCCAATATAAAGTAAAGCCACCACCTTTAACTCCTCTTGTACCATAGTCCAGCTTTCTGGATTGCCTTTACCACCCTCAAAATTCTCACCAGATATATGCGAATTGGCAATGTGTGGTCCGTTGGGCATTGTTGGTCTTTGCCCAGTGCCTCCTGCATCCTCGCCTTGATTGATGAGGATGATGCGTATTACGTCATCCACACAGCACTGCACAGGAGCACGCTTCTCTGCTTCATTATGGGCAGAGCGAACTCCAGTATCGCACATGTGCCAGCAGCAGGGCAAAGTGTGCCTGTGCAGGCCTGTGCTTCAAGTGCTCAGGCGCAAGATTTACAGCACGTTGTGGATGACCTAGGACACATCATCCCCATAAACTTAGGCAGGAGAACAGACGTTTGGGGGACAGAGGAGGCATCGTCCAAAGACCAGAAGCACCAATTGGACTGGGCTGCATGAATTAGCATACGGCTTGGGAGAATTATTTCATATGCAGGGTGAGTTGGGGGCTTATACACAGCCAGACTGCAGCAGAACAGGAATGTAAGGGGGTGGATTTAACACCATCACACCATGGCCAATTTCCATTTTTGTGCTTTTGCTTTTTCGTCCCCTTCTTCCCAAAGACATAACTATTTTTCTGTCCACATAGACATATGGGGGCTTGTTTTTTGGGGGACAAGTTTTACTTTTCTATGACACCATTCATTTTATTTTACAACATAGTGTATTGGAAAACGGGAACCAAATTCTAAGTAGGGAGAAATTGTAAAAAAAAAAACTCATGCAATTCTGATATATATATATATATATATATATATATATATATATATATATATATATATATATATATATATATATTTATATTTATTTTTTTTTCCTCCGGCATTGTTTTAATGTGTGTGCATTTTGTGGTAAAAATGACCTCGCAATATCATTCTCGTCATCAGTGCAATAAAGGTGATACTAAATACGGTGAGTTTTCTTTATTTCAGTAATAAAAAAAATCTGAAGTTTGCAATAAAAAATGTATTGGGTTGTGTCATCATTTTTCGAGAGATGCAAACATCACATTTTCCGGTCGATTGAGCTGTGAGGTTGCTTTTAATTTGCAGGGCAAGATGGCATCTTTATAACATCTTGGGATAGATGTGACATTTTGATCGCTTGTTACAACACTTTTTTTAGTATTGCAGTGGCCAAAAAAATGTAATTTGGGCATTCTTTTTATTTATTTATTTTTTCGTTTACAGTGTTTACTGATAGAGCAAAATTGTTTTCAGATTTTGATAGATCTGACTTATCTGAATGCAGCGATACCACATGTGTATTTTTTATTATCTTTATGTTTAATGATGGAGAAGGGAGGTGGTTTGAACTTTTATGTTCTTTTGATTTTTTCATATTTTTAAAAACTTTTTTTGGTTTAATTTTCACTGTTCTTGTTGCTACTCTTAGGGGACTTGAAGATGCAATCATCTGATTGCAGTATAAAGCACAAGCAATTCTGCAGCATTGCTGCAGATAGCAAAAATCACGGCCACAGGCAGGTTTTCATGGGAGCTCAGTAATGACAAGCCTACAAGACCTCAACAGATTGTTAGCAGTCATAGAAACCCATCGGCGACCAACGATCATGTCACGGGCACTCTGATGGACACTTGGAATGATGCGCGCTCATGCCGGCGGGTGTTAAATCCCATTGTCAGTGTTTGGCAGCTGCATTTAACAGGTTAACAATAATGGGCGGCACTACACTACACCTGTATGTGTTAAAGGCAGGTCCTGGCTGTAACACAAAGCCATTGCCTGCAGAGTATTGGGCAGACCCGCTACTTACACCTGCTCGCAACTTGCGTCAAACATATATGGTGGATGTCATGGAAGGGTTAATTTACATTGGACAAACCTGCTGACAGGTTCCCTTTAAAAGAACACCATAACGTTACCAGTCTGCATGAAAATGAAAAGTTTTGAAATTTGGGAGTTGCAAAAAACTGCAGCAACCTGGGCAGAAGAGTTGCCAAGCCTAAATAACAATGCCCAAGAGGTAGCAAACAATTGTAGGTATAATAAGAACAGGATACATTCTCAATACTCGTATGACACTGAGCAGAAATGATACAATGAGTTAGGAAAGGCCTTAGGAAGAGGC
Organism: Ranitomeya imitator; assembly: GCF_032444005.1. Classification (NCBI taxonomy): domain Eukaryota; kingdom Metazoa; phylum Chordata; class Amphibia; order Anura; family Dendrobatidae; genus Ranitomeya; species Ranitomeya imitator. The sequence continues at coordinate 95,187,993 of NC_091288.1, read as the reverse complement.
ACATGACACTGAATCTGTGAGTGACACAACGACCTGAGGAATGCATCTCTTCCAAAAGTCCAACATATGGAATAACCGACGTCCTATACATTTCAAGATCTTGTAAAAATTGGAGAGTCAAAGTTCCATATACACACAGAATAGCAATATTTTGTGCCAAAATCTATATTATGACTTTGAAGTAGAATTACAGATATGGAAACGTGGTTTAATTAAATTATGGTGCTAAATTTGCCCCTTTCTTAGCCTTCAGAAATGTACCACACATATTCTGAAGACCAAGCTTGAATGTGGACATTTAGTAGATGGGTCATTAGATCCATCCACATGTGCTCCCATAATGTCTATCCACAGTCATATTCTGCTCTATTGCTCCTTGTGTTACTTGTGTAATGAACAGCAGCTGCCGGCACAATGGAGCTTTGTGACCTTCCACTGGGCATCTCACTGGAGAGAGTAATACCAGTAGAGTAAATATATAAAGGGCTTAGCCGAGCGCAGGAATGTGGCCGTATTGTGGTACTCATTACCAGCCACGGCCAGAAATAACACAGCCTTGCTTTAGGTAAAAACGGGGCTTTTACAAAACATGTCAGAAAATCTCCATTTTAGCTCCAGAGCAAACATTGAGGATTTTATTAAGGGGCTGAACAATGGAACTTTACTTGTTATAAAACTACAAATCTAAGTCTTAAGAGGAATTCTGAAGGCAAACAATCTCTCCAGAGCCAAAACAAGTAAGAAATGAATCATCGTTATTAAAAATTTGTCTGAAGGAACAAACAGCAGATATTTCAGTTACTAGAATCAAATGCAGCCATAAATGGAAATAAATCAAGCAGGAGGAAAGCTGTAAAGGAGACAGAACATTCAAATATTCCATGGATTTGATTGGAAATCAATTTTAACGTGACATCTCTCTAAAAAAAAAAAAACTTGTTTATTGAATGTACAGTTTGCAGCACAAAATCAGGTCAGTGCAGACCTCCTATACTCGGGAAAGATAGGATTTGCAAAACTGAATAGTTATGCATAATTACTGGCAATGTACTATAGTGGTTACATAATTCCTGAAAAACAAACACTGCAAACCTCTACTTTTTACTGGTGATCCAGCGCTGATTCTGAGGTGGTCTTCCTGGTCTTGGTTACAGGTGGCCACTATGGTTGTATGGCCAGTACCAGTGCCTACAAAGGTCACATGCAGAACTTTACTGGAATGAAAATTAAGCTATGGCATCAGTAACCAGACATGGAACTACTGCAACCACCAACTGACTGCAGAAGCATCAAGCATCGGGGTGAAATTAATGTTTTTTTTTTATTATTAAATAGGGTAGACGCCATATTTTTCCAATAAAAGTTAGATTGCCCTTATAGGGTATGTTCCCACAGTCCGTAAACGCTGTGGGTTGGACGCTGCGTACATCCACAGCGTTCAACCTGCGGAGGCCAGATGTTGCAGCATAGTGGATGTGATTTCAAGAAATTCTATCTCCACTATGCTTGCAGGGACGCCTCCAGCTTCCCTGTGGAGACGGACATGTGGCGCTTCTTTCCAGACCGCAGAATGTCTATTTATCTTGCAAAGATGCTCAGTCTCTGCAAGATAAATATAACCGTCCAATGTATAGATGCGGTGAACCCGCACGGTTCAATGAACACATACGGAATCACAGCACAAAAGCCGGCAGTGCTTTGGATGGAGCGGACATGTGCTGCGTCCAAAGCGCTGCCGATTACTGACCGTGGGGACATAGCCTCAATGAATACCTCAATATGCAAACATGACAGTTACCCAATACCAATCATCAGTCTAGAAGCCACAAGATACAGATTTATTGCATATATCCATCTTTTCCAGAAAAACAATTACTTCTGGGAAAAAAAGGAAAATTTAGTCTATAAAATAAACAAAATTATACAGTCATGGCCAATAGTTTTGAGACTGAGAAATTTTGGTTTTCACAAAGTTTGTTTTGAAGGCCCCATCAGATTGTTTAAAACATCTTGAATAATCATAGCCCAGAGAAGAAAAGGTGCGCACTACCATGAGTACTGGGTTATGCCAACAGTAAAGCATCCCGAGACCATTCATGTGCGGAGCACTATGTCACAAGGAAATAGTGATAACCAAGTGGATTCATGAACAAAACATTTACATTTTGGGTCAATGATCAGGAAACTCCCCAGATTTCCATCCCATTCAGAACATATTGCCAATCCCCAAATATTGGGGGGACAAACACAGTAATTTAGATGAACTCCAGGCACTAATTTGGCAGGGATGAGTTGCCATCAGTCAGGATTTGGCCCAGAAGCTGAAATCCAGTTGCGATGACAAGTCTTTAAAAAGAAGGGTCAACACTGTAAGCTAAATGCACATGTTGCAGAATTGCCACGGAAATTTCTGCGGCAATTCTGCAACTCCTGCTGCGGGTATATCGCATGCGGAATTGGCATGTGTATTCCGCCTAAACACTAGCGTTTTGCAAGCGTAATTAGCTTGCAGAATGCTAGCGTTATCCAAGTGATCTGTAGCATCGCTTGGAAAACTGATAGACAGGTTGGTCACACTTTTCAAACATAGTGTTTGACAAGAGTGATCAACTTTTTACTATTGGTGCAGCCTATGCCGCATCAATAGTAAAGATAGAGTGTTAAAAATAATAATAAAAAAAAAAAATACAAATCATGATATTCTCACCTTCCGGCATCCCCCACAGCCTTCCCGCTCCTCGCGATGCTCTGGTCACAGTAATGCTTTGCGGCATGACCTCAGATGACGTATGGTCTCGTGAGACCACACGTCATCACAGGTTATTTTTGCAATGCATTACTGGGACCGAAGCATCGCGAGGAGCGGGAAAGCTGCAGGGGACGCCAGAAGGTGAGAATATCATGATTTTTTATTTTAATTCTTTTTTTTTACAATTATATGGTTCCCAGGGCCTGGAGGAGAGTCTCCTCTCCTCCACCCTGGGTACCATCCACACATAATCCGCTTACTTCCTGCATGGCGGGCATAGCCCCATGGGGGAAGTAAGCGGATCAAGGCATCCTTATGTGTGCGGAATCCTTGCGATTCCCCACAAAGAATGAACATGCTGCAATTTTTTCTGGAATGCGATTCTGCAGCGAAAAAAAAAACGCAGCGTGTGCACAAAAAATGCGGAATGCATTCTAATAATAGGATGCTTAATGTGAACTTTTTTTGCATTTTTATAGCGAAAAAACACAAAAAAACATGAACGTGTACACATAACCTAAATATACAGTTTTTGCGTAAACTTTAAAACATCTGAAATGCTTGTAATTGCACTTCATTAAAGATATAAACATAGTGTTCTAAGGTTTCTTAATAATAAGGCGGAAACTTTGCAAAAAAACTATATATATATATATATATATAGTGGGGCAAAAAAGTATTTAGTCAGTCAGCAATAGTGCAAGTTCCACCACTTAAAAAGATGAGAGGCGTCTGTAATTTACATCATAGGTAGACCTCAACTATGGGAGACAAACTGAGAAAAAAAATCCAGAAAATCACATTGTCTGTTTTTTTAACATTTTATTTGCATTTTATGGTGGAAAATAAGTATTTGGTCAGAAACAAAATTTCATCTCAATACTTTGTAATATATCCTTTGTTGGCAATGACAGAGGTCAAACGTTTTCTGTAAGTCTTCACAAGGTTGCCACACACTGTTGTTGGTATGTTGGCCCATTCCTCTATGCAGATCTCCTCTAGAGCAGTGATGTTTTTGGCTTTTCGCTTGGCAACACGGACTTTCAGCTTCCTCCAAATGTTTTCTATAGGGTTGAGATCTGGAGACTGGCTAGGCCACTCCAGGACCTTGAAATGCTTCTTACGAAGCCACTCCTTCGTTGCCCTGGCGGTGTGCTTTGGATCATTGTCATGTTGAAAGACCCAGCCACGTTTCATCTTCAATGCCCTTGCTGATGGAAGGAGGTTTGCACTCAAAATCTCACGATACATGGCCCCATTCATTCTTTCATGTACCCGGATCAGTCATCATGGCCCCTTTGCAGAGAAACAGCCCCAAAGCATGATGTTTCCACCACCATGCTTTACAGTAGGTATGGTGTTTGATGGATGCAACTCAGTATTCTTTTTCCTCCAAACACGACAAGTTGTGTTTCTACCAAACAGTTCCAGTTTGGTTTCATCAGACCATAGGACATTCTCCCAAAACTCCTCTGGATCATCCAAATGCTCTCTAGCAAACTTCAGACGGGCCCAGACATGTACTGGCTTAAGCAGTGGGACACGTCTGGCACTGCAGGATCTGAGTCCATGGTGGCGTAGTGTTACTTATGGTAGGCCTTGTTACATTGGTCCCAGCTCTCTGCAGTTCATTCACTAGGTCCCCCCGCGTGGTTCTGGGATTTTTGCTCACCGTTCTTGTGATCATTCTGACCCCACGGGGTGGGATTTTGCGTGGAGCCCCAGATCGAGGGAGATTATCAGTGGTCTTGTATGTCTTCCATTTTCTAATTATTGCTCCCACTGTTGATTTCTTCACTCCAAGCTGGTTGGCTATTGCAGATTCAGTCTTCCCAGCCTGGTGCAGGGCTACAATTTTGTTTCTGGTGTCCTTTGACAGCTCTTTGGTCTTCACCATAGTGGAGTTTGGAGTCAGACTGTTTGAGGGTGTGCACAGGTGTCTTTTTATACTGATAACAAGTTTAAACAGGTGCCATTACTACAGGTAATGAGTGGAGGAAAGAGGAGACTCTTAAAGAAGAAGTTACAGGTCTGTGAGAGCCAGAAATCTTGATTGTTTGTTTCTGACCAAATACTTATTTTCCACCATAATATGCAAATAAAATGTTAAAAAAACAGACAATGTGATTTTCTGGATTTTTTTTCTCAGTTTGTCTCCCATAGTTGAGGTCTACCTATGATGTAAATTACAGACGCCTCTCATCTTTTTAAGTGGTGGAACTTGCACTATTGCTGACTGACTAAATACTTTTTTGCCCCACTGTATATATATATATATATATATATATATATATATATATATATATATATATATATATATATATATCAGTCACAATTGCAAAACTTTTGGCCATGACTGTACTCAAAATTGCAGACTGCATTCTAGTCATGGCTCTACACGAATACACGAATACATTCTTACATATCTAACAAACAGGTGGGGTCAACATTATTAGCACCACTGATTGTCAAAACACGTGCAGTCATTTATTATCAAAAAAATTAAAGAAAAATCAGAGAACACGATATGGACAGGATTAAAAGCAACCTTCTCTAATACTTGTCTATGCAGAATTCAGCAACAATGACAAATATTTCTGTACCCATCTGCGAGCTCCTTGCACCTGACTTATCGAAGTTTCTTTAACTTTTTGGCCGGGATCACACTCGCAGTATTTGGTCAGTATTTCACATCAGTACTTGTAGCCAAATCCAGGAGAGGAACAATCAGAGAAAAAAGTATAATAGAAACACGTCATCACTTCTGCATTTATCACCAACTCCTGGTTTTGGCTACAAACACTGATGTAAAATACTGACCAAATACTGATAGTGTGACGGCAGCCTTACACGGAGATTCTCTCAGGCTGCTGAGGGTTTGTGCGGTTCCTTTTGTCAATAGCAAATTTCAGTTCTTTGCAAGGACATTCAATGGACTGAAAAAGGACACCACCTTATAACAGTCCATTTTGCCTTCTTAACCATTCTTGAGTTGTTTGGGATATTATCTTGCTAAAGCAGAGGTCCCCAACTCCAGTCCTCAAGGCCCACCAACATGTCATGTTTTCAGGATTTCCTCAGTCTTGCCCAGGTAATAATTGCATCACCTGTGCAATGCAAAGGAAATCCTGAAAACATGACCTGTTGGTGGGCCTTGAGGACTGGAGTTGGGGACCTCTGTGCTAAAGAACCCATTTTGCTAAACTCAAACCTTTCTGTTTTTTACAGTTTGGGCATATCTTGGTCTAAAATGCTCTGGTAATCTTCTGATTTCATTGTTCCTTTAACACATTCAAGGACCCAGACCCAAAGTAAAAAAATGCCAGGGCTTTAGACTGCTTGTGCTTGGTGATAATTACATTTCTGGTCTGCACAGCTCTCTTATCTTTGCCAATGTGAAGAAGGAACAGGGAATAACTGGCATTTTTAAAGGAAAGTTATCATTAGAAAACGGCCTAATGCTTTCATCAGAATTTTGCATTACATGTACTAAAAGAGTTAGGGCATTTTATTTTTCATATTTTTTTAATTTCTTTTTTATTAAAAACAGACAAATAGTAATCTTGCCATTTCACAACACTGTCCACTGTTGCTTTAGACTCTAACTTACTGTTAACTGAGGAAACCTCACATGCATGGCCCCAATGAACAGACTTCAACCTTGTTTTTTATTGAAGAATTATATGAGCAGGTACATTATGTTTATTATGTAGGCAGGGGTAGCAGGGTACGCCGTGACACCACTATTGTGAAGAATGGATCTTGTGTAGGATTAGCTTTGTATAGAGGGGTTTACCTGTCACTGTAATTCTGCCTTTGATAATGAGCTTTGCTAAAAACTATTTCTGAAAGGACAGGAAGTCTAAAAAATATATATATTTTTTTTAATAAAGATTGTAATATTAAAAAAATAACCGCCAAAGATAAAAATAAAGAAAACAAATAAATGTATATATATATATATATATATATATATATATATATATATATATATATATATATATATATATATATATATATATACATACACACTGTATATACGTGTGTATATATGTATGTATACATACATACATACTAGATGGTGGCCCAATTCTAACTCATTGGGTATTCTAGAATATGTATGTATGTACGTCACGCTGTGAGTGGGGGTTAAAGTCTGCGCCAATATCGCTGATTGGTCACGCCTGGCCGATCAGCGAAGCGTGGTTCAAATCTAACACCAATTTGCAGCCGGACTGCTCCTGTCGCTGATTGGTCAATGGCCGGGCACGACCAATGACCGAAGCAGTGTTTAAATACCGCACCAATATCGCTGATTGGTTGTGGCTGGCTGTGAGCTACCAATCACTGAAGCAGTGTTTAAATCCCATGCCAATATCATTGATTGGTTGCAGCCGGCCGGGCACAACCAATCACTTAAGCGGTGTTTAAATCCCGTGCCAATATCGCTGATTAGCCGCGGCCAGCCGGGTGCGACCAATCAGCGAAGCGTGATTTAAATCCCGCGTCAATTCGCTGCTGGACTGTGTCTGTCGCTGATTGGTTGCAGGATGTCGGGGGTTTGGGGCACTGGATGTCGGGGGTTCAGGGTGCAGGATATAGTACAGCCACATAGTATATAACACAGCCACATAGTATATAGCACATTCACGTAGTATGTAGTACATAGCACAGCCACGTAGTATATAGCACAACCACGTATTATATAGCACAGCCACATAGTATATAGCAGCCACATAGTATATAGCAACCACATAGTATATAGCAGCCACATAGTATATAGCAGCCACATAGTATATAGCAGCCATGTAGTATATAGCACAGCCACGTAGTATATAGCACAGCCATGCATTATATAGCACAGCCACATAGTATATAACACAGCCCATGTAGTATATAGCACAGCCCACGCAGTATATAGCACAGCCCACACAGTATATAACACAGCCACGTAGTACATACAGTCACCTAGTATATAGCAGCAACATAGTATATAGCAGCCACATAGAATATAGCACAGCCACGTAGCACAGTATATAACAGCCATGTAGTATATAGCACAGCCACAGTGTATAGCACAGCCACATAGTATATAACACAGCTCACGTATTATATAGCACAGCCCACACAGTATATAGCAAAGACCACACAGTATATAACACAGCCACATAATATATAGCACAGCAACATAGTATATAGCACATCCACGTAGTAAATAGCACAGCCACGTAGTATATAGCACAGTCACGTAGTATATAGCACAGCGACATAGTATATAGCACAACCCACGTACTATATAACACAGACAGCCACATAGTATATAGCACAGCCACATAGCATATAGCACAGCCACATAGTATGTAGCATCCACATAGTATATAGCAGTATAGTAGTATATAACACAGCCCACACAGTATATAACACTGCCCACATAGTATATATCAGTCACGCAGTATATAACATAGCCCACATCGTATACAGCAGTGTGGGCACGATATGTCTGTTAAAAAAGAATTAAAATAAAAAAATAGTTTTTTAAAATTATTTTTAACATTATATCTTTTTATTATTGATGCTGCATAGGCATCATCAATAGTAAAAAGTTCGTCACACCGTGTTAATAGCAGCGTTAACAGACTGCGTTACACCGCGTTATGCTGAGGTGTAACGCAGTCGGTTTAACGGACTGCTAAAACGTTATGTGGGCGGCGGGCGCTGACTGGGGAGGGGAGTATGGAGGGGGCACTGACTGCAGGGGAGTAGGGAGCAGCCATTTCGCGGCCGGACTGTGCCCGTCGCTGATTGGTCGCGGCCGCTGGCTGCGACCAATCAGCGACTTGGGATTTCCGTGACAGACAGACAAGCAGACAGACAAACAGACGGAAGTGCCCCTTAGATGATTATATATGTAGATACACTGTTCAAAAATATAAAGGAAACACAAACTACAGAATATAACTCCAAGTCAATCAAACTTATGTGAAATCAAACTGGCCACTTAGGAAGCAACACTGTTTGACAATCAATTTCACATGCTGTTGTGCAAATGGAATAGACAACAGGTGAACATTTTTGGCAATAATCAAGACACACTCAATAAAGGAATGGTTCTGCAGGTGGGGACCACAGACCACATCTCAGTACCATTGCTTTCTGGCTGATGTTTTGGTCACTTTTGAATGTTGGTTGTGCTTTCACACTCGTAATAGCATGAGACGGACTCTACAACCCACACAAGTGGCTCAGATAGTGCAGCTCATCCAGGATGGCACATCAATGTGAGCTGTGGCAAGAAGGTTTGCTGTGTCTGTCAGAGTAGTGTCCAGAGGCTGGAGGTGCTACCAGGAGACAGGCCAGTACACCAGGAGATGTGGAGGGGCCGTAGGAGGGCAACAACCCAGCAGCAGGACCGCAACCCCAGCTTTTGTGCAAGGAGGAACAGGAGGAGCACTGCCAGAGCCCGGCAAAATGACCTCCAGCAGGTCACAAATGTGCATGTGTCTGCACGAACGATTAAAAATGGACTCCATGAGGATGGTCTGAGTGCCCAACGTTCACAGATGGGGGTTGTGCTCACAGCCCAAAACCATGCAGGACGCTTGGCATTTGCCACAGAACACCAGGATCAGCAAATTCGCCACTGGCGCCTGTGTGCTTCACAGATGAAAGCAGGTTCCAACTGAGCACATGTGACAGACGTGACAGTGTCTGGAGATGCCGTGGAGAGCGATCTGTTGCTTGCAACATCCTTCAACATGACCGGTTTGGCAGTGGGTCAGTAATAGGGTGGGGTGGTATTTCTTTGGAGGGCCGCACAGCCCTCCATGTGCTCGCCAGAGGTAGCCTGACTGCTATTACGTACCGTTATCAGATCCTCAGACCACTTGTGAGACCATATGCTGGTGCAGTTCGCCCTGGGTTCCTCCTAATGCAGGACAATGCCAGACCTCATGTAGCTAGAGTGTGTCAGCAGTTCCTGCAAGACGAAGGCATTGAAGCTATGGACTGGCCCGCCCATTCTCCAGAACTGAATCTGATTGAACACATCTGGGACATTATGTCTTGCACCACCCACCAATGTCACGTTGCACCACAGACTGTCCAGGAGTTGGCGGATGCTTTAGTCCAGGTCTGGGAGGAGATCCCTCAGGAGCATGTCCAGGCATCCACCGCCTCATCAGGAGCATGTCCAGGCATTGTATGGAGATCATACAGGCACATGGAGGCAACACACACTATTGAACATCATTTTCTTGTCTTGAGGTAATTCCACTGAAGTTGGATCAGCCTGTAATTTGATTTTCCACCTTGATTTTGAGTATCATTCCAAATCCAGACCTCCATGGGATATTCATTTTATTTTACATTGATCATTTTTACATTTTATTGTTCTCAACACATTCCACTATGTAATGAATAAAGATTGTCAGCTGAAATATTTCATTCAGTGATATCTAGGATGTGGTATTTTAGTGTTCTCTTTATTTTTTTGAGCAGTGTATATATTTTCTAACAATAGACCATTTTCTGATGGTGATGGCTTGCCTTTAAGCATTAAAGTTACCTTTCATAGGCTAATTAATCTGAGCCCTGACAATATCAGTACAAATGTATATTTTCTAATCACAGGTTAGTCTGATTTTGACATTTGTTAGTTACAAACAATGCTTGCCATTAATTGTGCCCTGGCATTGTTTTCAATTCTGTGCCTTTATTCATTCCAAATTTTTATTTTGCTATTTTTGTGTTTTGTGATTTTCTGTATCCAACATATGAGTTTATGCAGCATGTAACCAAGTAGTGTCACTAAACACTTTATATCAGGAGATATTTTACAGAGGGTACTTGGCATTCAAGGTTGCTATTAAAGACAACCTGCCATGCCCCAAAATGCTATTGATATGCAGTTAATCTGCAGGTTAACAGCGTTGCAGTGCCATGTGGCCGCCATACTGAAAGCCCAGCTGCCAGGAGGAAATTAATTTTATTCTTCCTGGTGATCTTCATGTTTAGGTCATAGAGGCTCGGTTGGCGAGGCTTTAGTTAACTCTCAGCACATAGTAAGCGGCAGCTGTAAGCACAGGCGGGCACTGACTGATAGCCTACTGAGCTGTCTGTTAGTGCTGGGGTGTGGTTTCAGTGGCCGCTCACTGTGTACTGAGCAGTGACTGAATCTGTGCCTCTGTCACTGAAAGCCGCTCACTATTTACTGAGCAGTGACTGAAGCCACGTCTCTATGACTGAAAGCCGGGAGGTTTTTTTTGTTTTTCTTGGCAGCTGAGCTGTCAGTGTAGCAGCCGTACAGCTTTAGAATGTTTTTAATCTGCAGGTTAACAGCATTTTTTGACATATGTTCCCTTTAATGTTGACCACAACTATGGGCAGCACGGTGGCACAGTGGTTAGCACAGCAGCCTTGCAGCGCTGGAGTCCTGGGTTCAAGCCCCACTAAGGACAACATCTGCAAAGAGTTTGTATGTTCTCTCCGTGTTTGCGTGGGTTTCCTCCAGGCACTCTGGTTTCCTCCCACATTCCAAAGACATACTGATAGGGAATCTAGATTGTGAGCTCCAACAGGGACAGCGATGATAATGTGTGAAAACTGTAAAGCGCTGCGGAATATATGTTAGCGCTATATAAAAATAAAGATTATTATTATTATAACTTTTTTTCTCAGCATACACTGACCAGCAGTGATCTGAATAAGAAATATTTTGTGTTATGGAACTGAGAAAACATGGAGAACTGTGCATTCTAAGAAATAAAAAAAACACATTTATCCTGTAAAGGGGGGGACTGCTGTATTGTGCCCATTGTTTACAATGTCCTATGGGCAGCACTGCAGCAGGACTATGGTCTAGTTCACACATATACCCACACAGCAATGACATAAGAAATATGAGTAAAGTTGATGATAAATACAATGCTAAAGGCTTTGTGCAGAGATGTCCACTTCATACACAGCAATATAAAGCCTGCACACCTTCATCAGATACTAAACAAAAACAGTTTAATATATTACTAGATAACCAGACAACCCTTTTTTGATGTACCGCAAATTAAGGAAACAATAGGACCCATATCGAGCAGATTCTGCAATATATAGGCACACATATTGTGAAGACTTGTGAATTAACAAACAGTAAACAGGAAAGCAAACAAAAACAAAAAAAACAACATAAAGCTTTTGGGCTCCCCTGATAAATGTCACAATCGATATCCCAACAGCTGATCAACAACTGGCCTAATTAAAGTATTCAGCTTATAAAACAGAGCTGTCATGGAAGCTTCCATTAGTGTCTAAGCCAATAAAAAGATAATGGATTGTTTAAAGATATTCAGCTCATCTAGTGATGCCATGCATTAAAAAGACAGATTTTTGCAGAGGTGGGGCTGAACGGGACTCATCCTCATTTTCAAATGGAATTACAATTGAACATCCAGAACACCACAGAAAAATTAATTTCTGTTTAAGAAGAGTTTCATTCAATCTCAGCTTCATTATACGTGCGCTAGGAGAAAGCATTCGAGCAGCATTTATATGGTAGGCGTAGAGTCATGATTCATGGAGGGAAAATACATGTTGACTGTTTAAGTAAGGTTCTTCGATTTGGTGGACCGTGGTATTCAAATCACCAAGGCTGATGTGAAATCTAAATGATTTATTGGTTTTCTGTCTTCTACGGCATTCTATCCCCTCCCTTCACATTAATTCACATAGATGTGGTTGTCATATAACTAAAACCAGCTACAAATTAAAATGGAGGATAATGTAAATCTGCGTCATCGAGATCCAACAATAAATAAGAGTAATATCAGACAAGGATTCGGGGACAGAAAATATATATCTTCCAGGCATTGGTTAAAACCAGTAGTCATAAGCTCTGTCAGATCTTTATATCATTATTCTGATGTTTCGTGTTCCTACATCATTCAAAGTACTTGGAAACAAAGACCTTCTGAAGAAACAATAGACAAGTGCTCCTTCATTTTATTTAATGTTCTCACTTAATTAGCACCATTAATTCTGCAGCGCTTTACAGACATCATCCCTGTTCACACTGGGGCTCAGACTTTGTATGCCCTATCAGTATGACTTGGGAGTGTTGGAGTAAATCGGATAACCTGGGGGAAACCCACCAAACTCGGGGAGAACATACAAACTCCTTGCAGATGTTGTCCTTGGTGGGATTTGAATCCAGGATCCCTGCGCTGCTAGACTGCAGTGTTAACCACTGAGCCACCGCGCTGCTCATCATCTTCCCCTCTTTGCATTACTACGGCATAGTGACTGAACAAGTCTAAGCTGTTTCTACACCTGTCCTAATAACTGTGCCACCTCAGAAGTCCAAAAGATGCCATCAGACTAGAAGACTTAGAATGGACAATTGTGGCTCAGTGCGGATAGTGAAGAAATGTCACGTCAGAAGCAACAAACAGAAGTATATCCACCCAGATATCAGATGTTTTCTGTCTCAAAGAACTATATTGAAAAATATCGTTCATATTCCACAGTATTGGAAAATGTAAAACGGTTGCAAAATAGTATATAACATAATAAATGTTTCATAACCAAACTTTATGTCTGCCCTGGCAATGTGTCATTACATGGCACTTTCAATACATACAAGTTTCCAGGGTCCAATATCTCACACACCATTCTATGAATGACATGAGCTACTTGGTACAAGGAATGAATAGTCCAACTCAACAAATGTATATAAAATGTAATCAATACTGTAATTTCTAAATGTTTAAAACAGGTTCAGCAAATACATAAGAAAAAACAAAAAAAAAGCATAACCCTAAGGTGTTTCCAGCACCAAGAGTAAGGGCACTTGATGCCAGAAACGCGTCGGTGGCATGGATTTTTTTATGGATTTGCTGTACCTGTTTGAACATTTTGGAATAAAGCACAGAAGGAATTTTGATATATATGGTTATGAGCCGGACACTCTTAATTTTCATTTACAAGGCTTGCCAAGACACTGGTGCGGTTAAGAGCCCTGAGTTTTTACATTCACGGTGAGCTGGCCATTTTCATCTTTACAAGCATGCTGCACAGGGAAATAGCAGAGCATGCAAATCACACATGTAATAATAGTACACTGTCTACGGTGTCTGCCTGCGTACTTCAGTGCACACACATTTATACATACACATCAATAGTAAATATAATGCATATATTCATGATCTGTGCTCCACCGCTTCACTTATGAGTTTAGCCATCACTACAACTCCAGGTCCATGAATCATTCCCCACTATCAATACCATGCTATTAAATCTTGTGCCTCTCCTACCTATGTGAGGATCATAAAGGGTGTATGGGTTTATCAGACCCATCTGTCATGTATGCTGTATATAAAAGGCACACATTTTAGATTTATAGAACCCCATTCAGATTCTGAGAACGATGATGATGATGCTGAATGTTAAGCAGAGCAAAATTACCATTCAGAAGAGCCACACAAGGCTCACCCGTCACTAGTGTTTATATGATCATCTACGGAAGATAGATATAATGCCACGGAAAGAATCTGGCATAGTATTTGGTAAAATACAACTCTACTCTAAGCAAAAACATCAAATAATACCAAATGCATTCATAGAACACCAAATGCCTCACAAAAACTCTAGCATGTATTGTACGTACTAATACTGGGACAATTATTGGGGGGATACTTACAACTCAGTTACCATATTTTATATACAATATATATATATATATATTTATAGCACATCACAAGCACTATACATTTGTGTTGTCATATGTAGCCATACACAGAGCACGCATGCTCTATTGGTGGCCGTTTGTACACATATTATTTTAAATCAGAATTAAAAAAAATAAAAAAAAAACATTTGGAAAAATGCATGCTGAAAAAAAAATTCTGGCAAACCTTATGTAAAAAGACTCCATTAAAATGTTTGAAATTTATGACTTTTTTTTTTACAAGCATTTTGAAACTAAACATAAACTAGGTATGAAGAAGCCTAAAGCAAAAAAACTCTGCAGTCAGCACTGCAGTCAGGAACGTTCTGTACAGGAAAGCCGGTATTAATGGCTGAAGGTGAATACAGTTGCTGATGTTCATTAACCATCCGGCACGCACACATTCAGTAGGTAAACAAGGATGATATTTCATCCCGTGTGTGAATTGTGCCTATCTTTAGCTCTATGACATGTAAATATGACTATAATGCAAGTCAAATACCAAATCCATCAAGTCGCAATGAGGTGCATCCCGTGCCATATGAGATCGCAATTGACTTTCAGGAGTGACTGTTGTGAAGGACGTGATAAGCTTCAGGCAGCCGGCGATCAGTTTTAATAAGGAGCCAATATATACCGTAAATCATTCAGAAATTCAGCTCCTTTTTTATTTTAGTGCTCTATTTCTCAATAGACAAGTCTGTTCAGTCTCAGGAATGGAAGATGGTTTGATAGTGTACACTTAAAAAAGTACAGATACTCGATCACAAACGTCTCTTGGTGCACCAAACAACCATAAGCAATCTGCAGGATTTGGCGCAATATTGATACCGTAGCATAGATCAAGTTAACATCCGCTACTTTATTATTATGAAAAGCAACTCGTAAAGATGAAAGCAATCACTTTGATAAAGTTATTGTAAAGTCTTATCATTTTAGGCAATGTACTCCAGAAGAACAAACAATAATATCTCATGAGGTAGCATCATAGTTAGAATTATATATATATATATATATATATATACATAATTGTACATTCACACTGAAGGCATCAAAACTATGAATTAACACATGTGGAATTATATACTTAACAAAAAAGTGTGAAACAACTGAAAATATGTCTTATATTCTAGGTTTTTCAAAAGTAGCCACCTTTTGCTTTGATGACTGCTTTGCACACTCTTGGCATTCTCTTGATGAGCTTCTAGAGGTAGCCACCGGGAATGGTCATTCAACAATCTTGAAGGAGTTCCCAGAGATGCTTAGCACTTGTTCGCCCTTTTGCCTTCTCTCTGCGGTCCAGCTCACATCAAACCATCTCGATTGGGTTTAGGTCTGGTGACTGTGGAGACAAGGTCATCTGGCGTAGCACCCCATTGCTCTCATTCTTGGTCAAATAGCCCTTACACAGCTTGGAGGTGTATTTGGGGTCATTGGATGGAACTGGAACTGGATGGAATAGAATGCCGCTGCAAGATGCTGTGATAGCCATGCTGTTTCAGTATGCCTTAAATTTTGAATAAATCCCCAACAGTGTCACCAGCAAAGCTCCCCCACACCATCACACCTCCTCCTCTGTTATGAACTGGTGGTTTAGGAGCAACATGGGACGAGCTCTGAAGGAGGTGGTACCTGTACTGACCGCCGTCCCTAAGCTCAACACAACACTAGAAGTAGCCGTGGGATGCTCCTGTCTCTCCCTAGGCACCTCGTCACAGCTTGAGAACTAACTACCCCTAAAGATAGAAACAGGAAAACTATCTTGCCTCAGAGAAAATCCCCAAAGGATAGATAGCCCCCCACAAGTAATGACTGTGAGTGGAGAGGGAAAAAGACATAAACAGAATGAAACGAGGATGTAGCACAGGAGGCCAGTCTAGCTAGATAGATAGGACAGGATGGAATACTGTGCGGTCAGTATTAAAAACTACAAAAATCCACACAGAGTTTACAAAAATCTCCACACCTGACTAAAGGTGTGGAGGGTAAATCTGCTTCCCAGAGCTACCAGCTAAACTGAATTAATCCATACTGAAAAGCCCGGTCAAAACATAGAATGCACAGAACGAATAAGTCCACAACATGTGGACAGAAAAGAGCAACACAAGGACTTATCTTTGCTGAACTGGTCAGGATATCAGGGAAATCCAAGCAAAGATGTGAATCCAACCAGGAACCATTGACAAGTGGCACTGGCTGAAGGGAAGAGCCAGGCATAAATAGCCGAGCAGAAAGACAATCAGTGGAAGCAGCTGCAGACTGCTAAATCCAAGGAGCAGCCATTCCACTTAAAACCACCAGAGGGAGCCCAAGAGCAGAACTCACAAAAGTGCCACTTACAACCACTGGAGAGAGCCCAAGAGCGGAATTCACAACACTCCTCCATGCTTCACGGTGGGAACCAGGCATGTAGAGTCCATCCGTTCACCTTTTCTGTGACGCACAAAGACACGGTTGTTGTAACCAAAGATCTCAAATTTGGACTCATCAGACCAAAGCACAGACTTCCACTGGTCTAATGTCCATTTCTTGTGTTCTTTAGCCCAAACAAGTCTCTTCTGCTTGTTGCCTGTCCTTAGCAGTGGATTCCTAACAGCTATTTTACCATGAAGGCCTGCTGCACAAAGTCTCCTCTTAACAGTTGAACGCTATGAAGCACACCAGCACTCCCCCAAAAAAGGAAAAAGTAGAATGTAATATAGGTACAGCTGCAGGTGCCTAGACAGCTGCTGCGCTCAGTCTGTCAGTGCTAGGAGAGGCAAACAAAATAACAATGAAGGTCACCGCGCTATTCTATATAGAATAGGATCTGTGAAGGATCAAGGAAGGCCGTTTCTAAATCGAATTTGAGTTTCCTTGTAGGTATCTAGTTTATTCAGATAATACTCCGCTGATTCACACCCTTTAGTATGGCTAATCACTGTATATAGTGACTAGTGTTGAGCGATACCGTCCGATATTTGAAAGTATCGGTATCGGATGGTATCGGCCGATATCCGAAAAATATCGGATATCGCCGATACCGATATCCGATACCAATACAAGTCAATGGGACACAGATATCGGAAGGTATCCTCTATGGTTACCAGGGTCTGAAGGAGAGGAAACTCTCCTTCAGGCCCTGGGATCCATATTCATGTGTAAAATAAAGAATAAAAATAAAAAAATATTGATATACTTACCCTCGGACGCGCCCTGGTTGTCACCGCTGCAACCACCATGCTTCCCTTTCTAAGAATGAGCGTGTTAAGGACCTTCGATGACGTTGCGGCTTGTGATTGGTCGCTGAACGGTCATGTGACCGCTCACACGACCAATCACAAGCCGCGACATCATCGAAGGTCCTTAACGCGCTCATTCTTAGGAACGGAAGCATGGCAGTAGCAGCAGTGACAACCAGGGCGCGTCCGAGGGTAAGTATATCAATATTTTTTTTTATTCTTTATTTTACACATGAATCTTAATCCCAATACCGATTCCCGATATCACAAAAATATCGGAACTCGGTATCGGAATTCCGATACCGCAAATATCGGCAGATACCCGATACTTGCGGTATCGGAATGCTCAACACTAATAGTGACTTAATGTCTAATGTTCCCAGGATGAAATCTCTCTCCCACTGTATTTTTTCCAGTATTTGGAGCACATGACTGGTATCTTTAAGGTAAGCTGGGATGATAGACATACATTTCTGAAGGTGTGTGGGCATCAACTGTTTGACTTCAAACCTATCACGCTATGTCGACACACACCTTCAGAAATGTATGTCTATCATACAATTCAATTTAATGTAGAGAGTATCCTATTTATTTTAGAACATAATTATTTTTATCTATGACGGCCAGTTATATCTCCAGACATGGGGAATGGCCATGGGTACCTGCTTGGCTCCAAGCTATGTGAACCTTTACGTAGCCAAATGGGAGGAGTCACACATTACTTTGACAGAAAGCCCCAACACTGGCCTTGTTATGTGGAAACGGTTCATCGATGACATGCTATTTATCTGGAATGGCCCTCAATCTGAACTCGATACATCTTAATTCCAATGATTTTGGGTTGGAATTCACGGCCACTACTAGCAAAACAAGCATGAATTTCTTAGATCTCAGGATCTTTATAGAAGATAACCAGGTGTTAACAAAATGTCATCGCAAGACAGTAGATTCCAATGGGTTTATCGATATAAATAGCTGCCATTTACCCATTTGGTTGTCTAACATCCCTAAAGGCCAATTTACTCGAGTAAGGCGTAACTTTACAAATATACAGGATTATACAACTGAAGCAGAGTATCTAACGGGCCAGTTTTTAGATAAAGGTTACCCTAAGGACCTACTTGATGCAGCTAGGAAGGAGGTGGGTGAAACATCTAGGGATGCTCTGATATACAAAACAAAAACAGATGCATCTGTTCTAATTAATATTTCAGAACAAATCCACCAGCTGCCTATTATTACACAATACCATTATGGATACAAACAATTTACTAAAATCATCCGCAAGTACTGGCCAACCCTCCAATCAGATGTAGTGATAGGCAAACTATTACCAAAGTATCCAAAATTCGTGTTCAGAAAATCACGAACAATAGGGAATATCATTGCCCCGACAATCAGTGAGGGTTTTATTAAAGGGACATCCTCAAAAATCCCAGGCTTTTTGCCATGTGGTACTTGTTCCTGTTGTGTCCGTACAGATTTTAAAAAAATAAGACAACTGACATTCTTTAATTTTAATGGCACCCAAGAGTTTGAAATCAAAGACTATATATCATGTTGGTCATCAGGAGAAATCTACCTTCTTAAATGCCCTTGCAATAAAATTTATGTAGGCCGCACAAAACGCAGACTTATGGACCGATTGAAGGAACACCTTAATAATATAGAAAAAAGGATTTGTCGGTCATCCCCTCTCCAGGCATTTTAGGGAGCACCACATGAGGTCAACCAAATGGTTGACATTTTGTGGCATTCAGGTGGTGCACAAGAATTGGCAAGGAGGGGACTACATAAAATCAATGTCACGTACCGAATCTAAGTGGATTTTTATGTTGGACAGCCTAGTCCCTAGGTGCCTCAACCACAAGCTAGAACTATATGCTTTTAATTAATAACCGAGTTATATTTTACATTTTATATTTTACTTAATAAACTATATAACTTTTATTCTCCTTTTTCTTAGTCCTGCTCCTGTATTATTCATAGAGGAAATAATCTTTTTTTCATCTTTTCTAGTTCTTTTCGCTTTCTTTTTTTGTATTCCACAGCCTACTGTGTCACCCACCTCCTGCTATAGGGTATTCATTATGAGCTGACAAGTCCAACCTCTAGTCCAGTTTATTTATACATAGACTTTAAAATTCTTTTAAAAATCTTTCTAAATATTTTTTCTTATTAAAGATTTTTGTATTTACACGTTTTATATACATTTTTTAACAAAAGATACATAATGGGATACACTAGCAGTCAAACTCCAATCTAAAGGGGGGGGGACTTTACACCAGACAATCCAACTTATTCCCAATGCATATCCAGCCATATTCAACTCACAACCAGGCTCTCAGTCCTTGCAAATTGGGGGTTTGCTTGGGTTCATTTTTTTTTTATAATAGCGGTGGGTGGGCTTTCTATATAAGGAGCAGCTGACACCCAGGACCAACAGCCCTGACGAAGAAGGTCCGGTGACCTTCGAAACGCATTGGCAAATTGGCCCTGTTCAGTATCCGTCCCCTGCTCCACGCTTCCAACTCCAGGTGACGTCACCCAAACCACGCCTCCCTCACACACCGCTACAGTCTAGTGGTGCCTTCGGCCGAGGCACGCCGCCTAGCATTCCTGGCATATGCAGTGGTATCAGTCCCACCAGAGAGGAGGCTGCCCAGACTTTTACTCACTCTGCATCGCCGCTTGAACCCTCAACCTTTGGACTGCGCTCACGAAAGAACCAGCTTATTGTCCTCCCTGACAGCATGGTATGAAGCAACTAAGACACAGCACTGGCATCGCAACTACGCTACACCAGTAAGTGCTTTTCTCTCTTCGGGACAGGTTGTACTACATTTTTCTGGCACATGATCGAGATTGTCAGTGCCTGGCAGTGACTGACAAGCAGATTATTTATTGCAGACTGGTCACACATTAACTGCCACACTTTCTATACCTTAAGGTACCGTCTCACAGTGGCACTTTGGTCGCTATAACGGCACGATCCGTGACGCTCCAGCATTGCTCCAATATCGCTCCAGCGTCGTAGACTGCGGTCACACTTCGCAATGCACGACGCTGGAGCGATAACTTCACGAGGTATTTGCGATGTAGAAGCTGTTGGTTACTATGCGCACATCGTATACAATATCGTGCACACCTTTGTTACACCATGCGATCATGCCACCACAGCGGGACACAAGACGACGAAAGAAAGTTTCAAAGGATCTGCTACGATGTACGATTCTCAGCGGGGTCCCTGATCGCAGGAGCGTGTCACACACAGCGAGATCGTAAGTATATCGCTGGAACGTCACGAATCGTGCCGTCGTAGCGATCAAAATGCCATTGTGTGACGGTACCCTTAGCCTCTAGGTTTACATAGAAACGGCCTTCCTTGATCCTTCACAGATCCTATTCGATATAGGGTAACGCGGTGACCTTCATTGCTATCCTCTTAACAGTTGTTGTAGAGATGTGTCTGCTGCTAGAACTCTGTGTGGCATTGACCTGGTCTCTAATCTGAGCTGCTGTTAACCTGCGATTTCTGAGGCTGGTGACTCGGATAAACTTATCCTCAGAAGCAGAGGTGACTCTTGGTCTTCTTTTCCTGGGGCGGTCCTCATGTGAGCCAGTTTCTTTGTAGCGCTTGATGGTTTTTGCCACTGCACTTGGGGACAATTTCAAAGTTTTCCCAATTTTTCGGACTGACTGACCTTCATTTCTTAAAGTAATGATGGCCACTCATTTTTCTTTGCTTAGCTGCTTTTTTCTTGCCATAATACAAATTATAACAGTCTATTCAGTAGGACTATCAGCTGCGTATCCACCAGACTTCTGCACAACACAACTGATGGTCCCAACACCATTTATAAGGCAAGAAATCCCACTTATTAAACCTGACAGGGTACACCTGTGAAGTGAAAACCATTCCCGGTGACTACTTCTTGAAGCTCATAAAGAGAATGCCAAGAGTGGGCAAAGCAGTCATCAAAGCAAAAGGTGGCTACTTTGAAGAACCTAGAATATAAAACATAATTTCAGTTGTTTCACACTTTTTTTGTTAAGTATATAATTCCACGTGTTAATTCATAGTTTTGATGCCTTCAGTGTGAATGTACAATTTTCATAGTCATGAAAATACAGAAAAATCTTTAAATGAGAAGGTGTGTCCAAACTTTTGGTCTGTACTGTATCTATTACTACTTGTCTAAGGGTCACTTCCATCTTTCTGTCCTTCTGTCTGTCTGTCTTACTTTCTGTCACGGATATTCATTAGTCGCGGCCTCTGCCTGTCATGAAATCCAAGTCGCTGATTGGTCGTGGCAAAATGCCCACGACCAATCAACGACAGACACAGTCCGGCGGCAACATGGCCGTTCCTTCCTCCCATCAGTCAGTGCCCGCTCCATACTCCCCTCCAGTCAGCGGTCACACAGGGTTAATGGCAGCGCTAATGGACCGCGTTATGCCGCGGTGTAACACACTCCATTAATGCTGCTATTAACCCTGTGTGACCAACTTTTTTACTATTGATGCTGCCTATGCAGCATCAATAGTAAAAAGATCTAATGTTAAAAATTAAAAAAAAAATAAAAAAAATCATCATATACTCACCTTCCGGCGCCTTTCCCGCTCCTCGCGACACTCCGGTGAACGGTCCATGCATTGCGATCTCGCGAGATGATGACGTAGTGGTCTTGCGAGACCGCAATTTCATCATCTCGCGAGACCGCAATGCACTCTTGAGACAGGAGCACGCGAGGAGTGTCGGTAAACGCTTCCTGGATCCAGGGGCCAATGGAAGGTGAGTATATGACTATTTTTTTTTTAATTCTTTTTTTTAAGCGGGATATGATGCCCACATTGCTATATACTACGTGGGCTGGGAAATGTACTACGCGGGCTGGGCAATGTACTATGCAGGCTGGGCAATCTACTACGCGGGCTGGGCAATATACTACGTGGGCTGTGCACAGGGCTGCCATCAGGGCATGACGGCCGTGACTGGTGTATGGGGCCCAGTGGGCAGAGGGGGCCCGCATCGGGCCCCGTCTCATCTGCTCACCGGGCCCCTACCGGCAGCCACAGGCTAACCGTGCCCTTAGCGCCGACGCTGCAGCTGTTTAAAGCTATTGATGTGCGGGCCCGCACGTCAATAGTTAACAGCCGCCAGCCAATCTGAGGCTGGCAGCTGACGTCAGCCGCAGCATGCGTGCATGTCGCCGGCATCTGACATCATCGTCAGTCGCCGGCGAGTGCACGCTGCAGCTGCGTAGAGACAGAGAACTTTGCCCGCTGCAGGAGCATGGCCAGGTAAAAAGAACTTCTTTTTTTTTTTTTTTTTTCTTGAGAGCGGCGATCCGGGGGGCCCAGGGAAGAACGCTGGACACAGGGGCAAAACGCTGGACAGAGATGGGGCAGAGTGCTGGACAGAGATGGGGCAGAGTGCTGGACAGAGATGGGGCAGAGTGCTGGACAGAGATGGGGCAGAGTGCTGGACAGAGATGGGGTAGAGTGCTGGACAGAGATGGGGCAGAGTGCTGGACAGAGATGGGGCAGAGTGCTGGACAGAGATGGGGAAGAGTGCTGGACAGAGATGGGGCAGAGTGCTGGACAGAGATGGGGCAGAGTGCTGGACAGAGATGGGGCAGAGTGCTGGACAGAGATGGGGCAGAGTGCTGGACAGAGTTGGGGCAGAGTGCTGGACATAGATGGGGCAGAGTGCTCGACAGAGATGGGGCAAGTGCTGGACAGAGATGGGACAGAGTGCTGGACAGAGATGGGGCAGGATTGGAAACAGATGAGGCAGAGTGCTGGACAGAGATGGGGCAGAGTGCTGGACAGAGATGGGGCAGAGTGCTGGACAGAGATGGGGCAGAGTGCTGGACAGAGATGGGGCAGAGTGCTAGACAGAGATGGGGCAGAGTGCTGGACAGAGATGGGGCAGAGTGTTGGACATAGATGGGGCAGAGTGCTGGACAGAGATGGGGCAGAGTGCTGGACAGAGATGGGGCAGAGTGCTGGACAGAGATGGGGCAGAGTGCTGGACAGAGATGGGGCAGAGTGCTGGACAGAGATGGGGCAGGATTGTTAACAGATGGGGCAGAGTGCTGGACACAGATGGGGCAGAGTGCTGGACACAGATGGGGCAGAGTGCTGGACACAGATGGGGCAGAGTGCTGGACACAGATGGAGCAGAGTGCTGGACACAGATGGGGCAGAGTGCTGGACACAGATGGGGCAGAGTGCTGGACACAGATGGGGCAGAGTGCTGGACACAGATGGGGCAGAGTGCTGGACACAGATGGGGCAGAGTGCTGGACACAGATGGGGCAGAGTGCTGGACACAGATGGGGCAGAGTGCTGGACACAGATGGGGCAGAGTGCTGGACACAGATGGGGCAGAGTGCTGGACACAGATGGGGCAGAGTGCTGGACACAGATGGGGCAGAGTGCTGGACACAGATGGGGCAGAGTGCTGGACACAGATGGGGCAGAGTGCTGGACACAGATGGGGCAGAGTGCTGGACACAGATGGGGCAGAGTGCTGGACACAGATGGGGCAGAGTGCTGGACACAGATGGGGCAAGTGCTGGACACAGATGGGGCAGAGTGCTGGACACAGATGGGGCAGAGTGCTGGACACAGATGGGGCAGAGTGCTGGACACAGATGGGGCAGGATTGGAAACAGATGGGGCAGAGTGCTGGACAGATGGGGCAGGATTGGACACAGATGGGGCAGAGTGCTGGACACAGATGGGTCAGGATTGGAAACAGATGGGGCAGAGTGCTGGACACAGATGGGACAGGATTGGGGACGGATGGGGCAGGATGGATACGATGGAGACAGATGGGGCAGGATGGGGAGATCATAAGGGGCAGAATGGATACTCATGAGGGCAGGATGGGAGAACATATGGCTGGAGCCTGGAATGAGACACACGGGGGCTAGGATGGCGAATATTACCATAGGGGCTAATTAAGGGATATTATTATTGCAGTGGTGTATTTATTTTATTTTTTGAGTATACTGTTTTAAGTCCTGTTACTGTGCAGAGTGATACTATGTCGCCTTCTTCATGTGGTGTAATGTAGAGCCTGGGAAAATGAAGCAATGTGTTCTACAAGCGGAACTCGAGATAACTGTGTTATTTCCTGCAGAGACGAGTCCTGGCTGGATGAAGTGATGTTGGTCTGTGCTGGATGAAAGATGAAGGACTTCACCTAGAGACGTCACTGGTGAGTCAGTGTTACCTATACACTGACACTATACACTGTATACTATATACAGAGGTCCTGTGTACAATGTCACTAGTGATCACTGTATTACCTATACATTATATACAGAGCTCCTGTGCATAATGTCACCGGTGATCACTGTATTACCTGTACACAGACACTGCTTACTAATTACAGATCTCCTGTGTATAATGGCACTGATGGTGATAGTATTGTGGTTTTTTTTATTACTGATCAGTATTGTAGTATTCAGTCACTATGTGGTGGTAATATGTGGTCTGGTTATGATGCAGTGGTATTTGTTCCTTGTATTTTATATTATTCGATCACTGTGGTGGTAATATGTCATCTGGTCATAGTGCTGTGGTATTTGTTCCTTGTATGTAGTATTATAGGTCATTTTAAAAATTGAAAAATAAATAAAAATATACCTAAATCGTATTGCATATTTTAACAAATATTTAATAGGCTACAGCAGAGCAGGGCCCGGCCAAAAGTGTCTACCGTGTTATGGTGGCGGCTTAAAAAATATTTTGGCCAAAACAAAAGCTGCCGGCTATATGTGTGATCTGGTGATGGGAACTGTCAATGTGTGATAGGTGAGAAGTGGAGATTTTCCAAGAGAGAGCGGTGGGATTGTGGACAGTTCGAGGGGTGGAGCCTGGAGGCGGGGCTGAGGTGGAGCCTGGGCGGAGTCTCAAGGGGGCCCCAAAAATTTTGCCAGTATGGGGCCCCAAAATTTCTAGTGCAATATACTACGCGGGCTGTGCGATATACTACGTGACTGGGCAATATACTATGTGACTGGGCAATATAGTACGTGGCCGGGCAATATACTACGTGGCTGGGCAATATACTACGTGACTGGGCAATATAGTATGTGACTGGGCAATATACTACGTGGTTGGGCAATATACTACGTGGACATGCATATTCTAGAATACCCGATGCATTAGAATCGGGCCACCATCTAGTATATATATATATATATATATATATATATATATATATATATATATATATATATATATATATAAACACAACAGCACGTGTACATGAATCTAGGCCATGTGAAAACACAGACAAATATTCAATATGAATTATATATGAATTATACTTCTCGAAAATATTCATGATTGGTAGAGTAGGACCCATCAGAAGGAGATCACCTTTCCGTGGTTGATGGGCACACGCGAATTGGCCAATTTATGCGCTAATAACACTGGTCAACAGCATTTTTGGTGCCAAAGATATTTCATCGAATTTAGGGTAACTTTGGGGTGCTGATTCTGAATATGTCATCAGTTTTGCCAGATTGGCTCAAGTTTTTGAGATTTTTGGTATCTTATTTATAGCACTTGTTGGTAAATGCGACGCATCATCTCATTAATTTCTTTGGATTAGTACTTGAACTGAGCAGTTCTCAATATAGTTTTGTGTTAATTAGTGTTCTAAAAGTTTGTTCATAGCTTGATTTTTGCACTAACTTTATGTTGTTGTCTGTTTTCCAGTGAAAAGCATGAACTCATCAAGAAGAAGTTGTCTTAACGATCCAGACTCATTCTGTTACATTTGTGGTGAATACACACTGCCAAAACATAGAAGAAACATAACAGACTTCGTAAAAAAAAGTGTATTTTGCCTATTTTGGGGTTATGCTTGGGGACCAAGACAAGTTTTGGGCACCACACATAGTGTGCAAAGCATGTATCGAATTATTACGAAAATGGAGCAAAGGACAAAGAAAAAGCTTCAAATTTGGTGTTCCAATGGTGTGGAGAGAGCAAAAAAATCATCAATGATGACTGTTATTTCTGTGCAGTGCAAGTGCAAGGATTCAATAAGCATAAGAAACGAAAATGGGAGTAACCTAACATGGAATCTGCAAGAAGGCCTGTCCCTCATTGTGAAGATGTGCCTGTACCTGTGGTTACCATGTTACCTGACCTTCCCCCACCTGATGATGATGAAGTGTGTATTCACCACAAATGTAACAGAATGAGTCTGGATCGTTAAGACAACTTCTTCTTGATGAGTTCATGCTTTTCACTGGAAAACAGACAACAACATAAAGTTAGTGCAAAAATCAAGCTATGAACAAACTTTTAGAACACTAATTAACACAAAACTATATTGAGAACTGCTCAGTTCAAGTACTAATCCAAAGAAATTAATGAGATGATGCGTCGCATTTACCAACAAGTGCTATAAATAAGATACCAAAAATCTCAAAAACTTGAGCCAATCTGGCAAAACTGATAGCATATTCAGAATCAGCACCCCAAAAATACCCCAAATTCATTAAAATATTTTGGACACCAGAAAAAAATTTTTTTTTTGTTGACCTGTGTAATCTTCGTTTCATCTATAACTAAGTTCTATGAAAAACATTTTTGAAAATTTTTTTATGATAAAATATTTTGAGAAGTATAATTCATATTGAATATTTGTCTGTTTTCACATGGCCTAGATTCATGTACATGTGCTGCTGTGTTCTTCTTTATCTATATGATGCAACTTGAACGTGTTCACATTAGGAGTGCTGGTTGTTTTTTTTTTTTTTTCTCTATTTGATGTATGGATGCGGCTGCATCCAGACTTATCTTGCACTCCTCCCATTGACCTTGCAGGTGGTGGTAATCAACTCTACCTGCCCATAAATTGTAGGTTTATCCCAGAGTGACATGTTTTGTCCAGAGTAGTAGGCTGGTGCCCCAAAAGTGGCATGTATGGTAGAGTAGGACAAATCAGAAGGATATCACCTTGCCGTAGTTAATGAGCATACATGAATTGGCCAATTTATGCGCTAAGAATCTTCATTTCATCTCTAACTGTAAGTTTTATGAAAAAAACATTTTTGAAACATTTTTTATGAAAAAATATTTTTGAGAAGTATAATTCATATTGAATATTTGTCTGTGTTTTCACATGGCCTAGATTCATGTACATGTGCTGCTGTGTTCTTTATATGATGCAGCTTGCACGTGTTCACATTAGGAGTGCTGGTTGTTTTTCTCTCTCTCGCTATATACATATATATATATATATATATATATATATATAATAGAGATTTATAGGGATATATAGTAATATGTACTACAGGCACCAAACATCACTTACTTCCATTTGTTTATCCAGTTTACGCAAAATGACCAGCTGAATCATCCCTCGAATGTTTCCCTCCATAGACATGGATCTCCGTAACGTTTCCATAGCTTCTCGATTTAATTTGCCAAGCAAGCTCTCCCCATTCACAGCTAAAAGCTGATCATTGACTCGCAGGCGTCCATCCTGTAACAGGCAAAGCATAAAGTAAAACACACGAAAAATGATGTTCACTGGCTTATAACAGTCAACAGAGACCTCTAGAAGAATACATTCTCAAGAAGGCAACTGACCGACCTTCCAAAACAAAACGTTTAATAAAGTATATAAGGCAATATGGACATAACATCTTACAGACACTGGTGTATGCACATAGTTTTTGAAACAGAACACACTGCAAGAAGAACCTTCATTGTCATCTTTTTGCCGCTGGTGGCTTCTTGTTTTTTTTTTTTTTTTAATTTTACACATCAAACAGTGGTGATTTCATAGCGACAGCTAAAGAATGGTCGGGTCACTTCTTTTAGCTGCTTCATGGCTTTCAAAGCCTGAAACATTTAAAATAAGTTGCAAAAGACATACCTTATGCAAAGCAAGACATTTTGATATTGCAGTGCATATGTTCACTAATTTTAATGTTTATGGAAAGCTTTTTCAGGAGGGTTCCAGGCGGAATCTGCCCAAAAAGATGCCGTGAACATATACCTTAAAGGTATGTTGCCCATCAAATATGGCAACTGGCAAGTCTTTCAGTGGCGTTCATTTGACACTTTTCATTGATCTTACTGTAGCCTTGGAGTTATTTACAACCTTAGTTCTTGTGCTGTAAGTAATATTAAAAAGTATAAATCATTTCCTAGAAAGCTGCATCTCACATGTGGCTACAAACAGTAACTATAAAAATATAACAAGTGGAAATTATACCCCTCACCGGTATTTTTATTACTTGGTAGAGATGTGGAAATCAATGCAAACCAAATACGACTCGCATGTGCTAAATTTTATGAAATTCAGAGGTCCAGGTAAATTCTGAATACATTGGGATTTAATTTGTGTAAACTGGCAAATAATTGCCCACTATCATTTTACATGTTACAGAATATTGGACAGTCAGAGAAGGCTCGCATAGCCTCATGCACAATTCTGCAAACTTCCCCATAATGCCTTGCAACTATCACATTACATGGCATAGTACAGCCAATCAGGAGGAACCATCGCAGCCTGTATAAAAGCTGAGGCAGGGAACGCATTAGTAGTATCTTGACTCTCACAGGGTGTCAAGAAATTGAGTGATGCTTGGTTACAATTTACCCTTTGTATTTGTGATTTACGGCAGTTGACTGTAGGTCTCATCATAGATACACTTTACTAGCTGTTCATAAACCTAGCTAGGGTTTTAATTGTTTTTAAACTGTATTTCTTGTCCCTTTTTTTTCTGTTTACAATAAAGACTATTATATGGTGATCCCAAGCTATTTTTATACTTCTTTTACCACTTGTCACTTTGACAATACTGTGCCTGTGTTTGTGCAAAAAAGAGATGGAAGAGGGTTGGATACTGTACTAGGGGACCTCAGCGTACATACATCTTTCAGGGCAATTACAGGTTTAACAGCTTTGTGACTCATGTCAAGTCCTTTTGCCGTGAATCAAATTTTTGCCAAAAATCCATCGAATCTGCTAAACTCAGTAAAAATTCCTCTCGTCTGAACGAGCCCTCAGTCACTGCAAACACTGTAGCACCAGAACTTCCCGTCAAATATCATTAATTCCCATTAGACTGAAAGCACCACATTTTATGGGCTTGGCAGAAGTAAGCTGTCACAAAGGAAAGTACAGGTACCTCACTCAACAAAAAAGTGACACACATATTGTTTGTACACATTTAACGCAAAAACAAGTCAATAATGCTGCAGGAATCTGCATGTCACTGCGACTTTGCCCCATCACTAAAATGGCGCAGAAGAGTGGTGGACCTAAAATAAGCCATTTCTTTACATTTATCTGCAAAGAAATTACATTTCCCAAGTGCTTCAATTCATTGCTGCTTACTTACAAATAACTGAATAGTCTATTGACTGTGATCATTGCTTCTCCCAGAGGAGAGCGCACGGTCCAAAGTGCTTCCCAGTTATCTAATTTCAGTTCTACTATATTGCATTTTTTAATGAGGTGAAAGGGAGCAGAACACCATTTGTTTTAATGAGCATCTAATGCAATCGAAAACATATTCATTCAATGGAATGACTATGAATATAAGTGAAATGAATGGCTGGAAACAGATTTATATTTTGTCAGACAGTCTGCAAAGTCAATATACTGTATAGACACCGCTACTGACTTCATTAAACAAGTCCACTTCAGGCTAATTAAAACTTCAACACCACTACAGTTCATCATCAATGACCTTGCACCCATCACACTAGCTCAGAACAAAAGATCTATTACTAGTGTAAGGAAAGAAATATACTTTACTGAGAGGCAGGGCACACAGCCCATGATGGGATCTTTCCTTCCATCTTTATTCACTACAGTAAAGAGTTAAAGCTTATGATTATAACCACTTTGAACTATTAGAGATCATTGTTAATGAATACCATGATCAGAAATGGTCCCTTAAATGGATTATTCGGGTCTTTTATTAGTTTTTTGCATGTGGCGAAGAATAGACAGGCAGGTGGCTCAGACTGGTCACTAGTAGAGTTGTGCAAATATGTCCGGGTTCCCTCTTATTCGGCAAGCTATAGCGCTTGCTGAATAAGCTAAAAAGGGAACCTGGCTTCCTGGATCACGCCGGCCAATCAGCTGTTCGGCTCCGCAGCTGCTTGTGTCGCGGCTGTGTCACTGTCACAGCACATGCATGGACAGCCCAACAAGAAGGCTCTCCATGCATGTGTCCTGACTGTGACACAGCCGCGACAGATGCAGCCGGCACTATCCAGGTATCCGGGTTCCCTATGCAGCTTATTTGGTAAGCGATATAGCTTGCCGAATAAGAGTGAACCTCATCTCTAGTCACGGATTGCTCCTGTTGACGAGTCTGCCGCTTCCCTGAAGTCACTTCATCACAGCAGCATCTTCTCTTTTGCTCTGATCGGTTGAAGGGGTATCTGAGCAGGGTCCGGTGCCTGACTGTGGGGAGACAGCTGTTATCCAGCCTGATGTCTGCAGTGACACTCAGGAAACAGAGGAGATCCGAAGAGGAAGAGGTTCTCTGTTGACAAGAGGTGAAGTGAAGCAGGGGAATCTCCAGCTGAGCCAGAATAGATTGTCCGCATACAGAACAGGCAGGTAGTTAGAGTCGAGCGAATTTTCCAATATTCAGTTCGGATAACAATTGCAGGCGATGTAAGATTGCACTCACTAGCGTATTGGGGAATATTCGCTTGGCACGGGATTAACACACAAGACCATATTTTCTTCTAAAAGTTCAACTGGGTTTATTACTCCATAAACCCCAGTGGCAGAAAACACAAAACAACAATCTTCAAAGCATGGCAAAATACGGTAACAATGTTCACAGTGTGACCATACGCTCTTGGTCGAGTCCAATGTTCAGGCTCGCTCTGGAGCCAAACACACAGTCTGGTATTACCTGCTTGTCAGTGCTGCAGGCTTTCCACTGGCAGTACCACACTGGACCTGTTTCTGGCTCTGCAGATCCCTGTCCTCACCTCGTGCTGTTCAGGGATCCAGTCCTCCTCCCAGGACCTCCCAACACCCAGGTTACTCGGGATCAGCGAATATTGTATTTGCAATATTTGAAGAACGCCATTGGAGTCAATGGGAGTAGAAATGAGTGAATATGTTCAGAAACGATGTTTAAACATAAATTCATCACAAATAGGATACCAATATTGCACGAATATGGCAAATTTGGATTCGGAGACCGATTCCGAACATATTCGCTCAACTTTATTAGCAACCACTTGTCTGTTAGTTCTTAGCCTCATACACATAAAAACAAACATCCTAGATAACCCTTTAAACATTGGAGTTATCCCTTACTAAATCTAAATTTCCAGACAGATGAGCTGTAGGCCATAGTATAATGTATGGAATTTGAATACTGCTTTGGGATTTAATTACAATAAGTATGTTAAAAAGGATTTTTCACGTTTATAATATTTATGGCCCATGCTTAAGCCATTAATATCAGATTGGTGGTGTCCAACTCTGGGTACTCGTGCCGATCAGCTATTTTACCCATGAAGCTTGTTTACCTTGCTCTACCTACATGCCATACATTTTGTAGCAGCTCTTTTCAGCATTTATAAATTGCCCAATAGAAGTGAATAGGGCAACACTGGTATCTGGCACAGATGCTACTAAGTCGATGGTGTGCAGGTAGACAGAGCAGTGCCATAAACCCTTCATACAACTGATCGGTGGGAGAACAAATAGTTGGACCCCCTTCATTTGCCTAGACAGGTAGACAGATATATTCCAACAAAGCAGACAACGGTCCAGCCAAAGAGGTAACAAAAACAGACCATTTTTTAGCACAAATGGCAAAACACCAATAAAGTCTGCATTTTACATAATATGTTGGAAAATTAAGAAATTCTTTATAGAGTTCCTGGAACCTTGACACCAACCAATACCTGGATTAGTCTTCTACAACTATTCTGTTCATAGATACACTGACAAGCAAAAAGGGAAACAACTATTTGAACTTTTGACTTTCAGGAAATGTGGGAACAAGTTATATTTTGTAGTACCCAGGAAGAAAAATATGTTTTTCACCACCAGGAGAATAACATCAATAATGCAGTGACATGTCAAGAATCTGCATAACTAATCACATCAAATTTATGTATGAGATATCCAAGATGATTGTCTATAAAATATTGGTAGTCTCAAGATCAAAGCAGAAGTGGATGGTGAAACATGGAGCCTGAAAGTCAAAGGTTCAAAACATCTTTACCCTTTTGTCAGTCAGTCAGTGTCGACAGATCGATAGATAATAGATAGACAATAGATATAGAAAACGAAAAACAGCACCTTATAAAAATAGACAGGTATAAAGCTTCCTTGGTACATACCAGTCCTTGTAATATATAGAAAAAATGGAAAGGACGCACCATCATAGTGCAAAAACAAGTACCTTTAATAGCCCATCATGCGACGTTTCAACTCTGTTTCAAGCTTGAAAAAGGCTCACACACAACCGAAACGTCACATGATGGGCTATTAAAGGTACTTGTTTTTGCACTATGATGGTGTGCCCTTTCCGTTTTTCTATAGATAGATAGATGATTATAGACAGATAGATATGACATCGAGAGATAGATAATAGATAGAGCTAGATAGAAAGATAATAGATGGAAAAAAGAGAATTAGAGCAGCACAAAGCAAGAAAAATAAAAGGACAAAATCAGGTGCAGAGCCTCCCAGGCACAGACCAAACCTCAATTGTAGAAATCCCCAAAAAACGGAGGCAGCACATCATTCTCAGTGAAAAAAGGAGCTACTTTTATTAGCCCATCTTAGCAACGCTTCGGTCTATAACGATGCTAACCTTTTTCGAATGTTCTTTTTGTCAGTGAGAATGGTGTGCTGCCGCCTTTTTTGGATTTCTAGATAGATAGCTAATTATACAGTCATTTAGATTTTGAAGTGGTGTTCACAAAGTCGTCCCCTCTATACTGCAAACTTGCATGAAATCTGACAGCAGTGATCATTGTGAATGAGATGTAACAGCAATCACATTACTAATTTCCGATATCCATTGCTACTTTTTGTTTACCCTAAATAATTATTCTTAACTAATCGCAAAAAAAGCCTCCAGCCGCCCTCCCTGTAACTACTCTTCTAGAGTACTGAAATCCACTGTAAGTAATTACCTCAGCTAAAGAAGAAGTGAAATGTACACTGTTTAATGGAAATGTCATTTGTTCAGTAAACAGAGACTTGCTTTGCCGCGGTATGTGATAAAAGCCGTAAATGGGGGCGAGAAAAGCAGAAAATGATGCATTGCCTGAGATCTATATTCTTTCGGTTGCAGGAACATATTGTGACCGTTTTGGTTTATTTTACTTGGGGGAAGGTTTATTGCCCGAACGCGGGCTCGATTTTCACAAGATATCACAGCTGCTTAAAATTCCAGCCACAAAGGAGCGAGATATTGTAAATATATCTTCAGAGCAAGAAGGGCTGTGAACTGGATGATTTCATTCTTGTCTCAGCTGTGCAATGCTCAACCTCGGCGCAGTGGGAAGCAATATGTATATTAACCTCAACATCTTCAGTATTAATAAAGACGGCGACATCCGGCGAGCGCGATGACAGATCATGTATTGACTAGAGGCAGAGCTGTGACACCCGCAATATGAATGAGGGACACAATCTCTGTGACAAGCCTGTAATAGTCACAGCCCACGATGTATGGCCCTGGAAGCACGGACCCGATCATTAGCGCATTGTTAGACTGAGAAGAAACACTTGGCGGAGGGAAACGTGGAGCCACTTTGGTAATATAGCCAGATATAATCCTAGGCAATATACCCGGGCGCAGAGCAGCTATGGAAATGTTATTCCTTTGGTAAATGTAAAATGTCTGCCAGCAAGAACATTTCCTGCACAGTGTTCTAGACAAATCCAAAATGATATTGCTTTAGATTGATCGTAAATTATTCTGTACCCAGAACAACCTGGAGAAGGAGATAGCTTTCACAGTAGCCTTTATTCCAGCTTTTCTTTTTTTCAGGACAGTTTAAATAAATAAATCATAGGAAATTCTATGGAGGTGAATGTCTCCATTTTCTTTCCTGGTGTATTAGAAGGCACACTTTGCTTGGTGCTGATATCTCAGATGGCGCCATTTAATACTAAGCCTCGTTTTTTATGCTAAATATGTGCCTCTTGCTTCTTCTTTCCTAACCCCTGAAGCTTTTTTCGGTTTTGCATTTTCTTTTTTCGCTCCCCTTCTTCCCAGAGCCATAACGTTTTTATTTTTCCATCAATATAGCCGCGTGAGGGCTTGTTTTCTGCGGGACAAGTTGTACTTTTGACAGACACCGTTGTTTTTTCCATGCCATATAGTAGAAAACGGGAAACAAATTCCAAGTGCGGTGAAATTGCAAACAAAGTGCAATCCCACACTTTCATTTGGCTTTTTTACTAGGTTCACTAAATGCCAAAACTGACCCGCCATTATGATCCTCCAGGTCATTACAAGTTCACAGACACCAAACATGTCTAGGTTCCTTCTTATCGAACTGTTGAAAAAAAATTCCAAACTTTGTAAAAAAAAATTGTGCCATTTTCCGATACCCGTAGTGTCTCCACTATTCGTGATCTCGGTTGGGTAAGCTTATTTTTTGTGTGCCAAGCTGACATTTTTAATGATACAATTTTGGTGTAGATACGATCTTTTGATCGCCCATTATTGCTTTTAATTCAATGTTGTGGCAACCAAAAAAACTTAATTTTGGCGTTTTGACTTTTATTGCTATGCCATTTAGCGACACAGGTTAATTCTTTTTTTATTGATAGATTGGGTGATTATAGCCCGATCAGCTCTGCTACATAGAGGTGATGATCAGATCGCCTCTATATAGCAGAATTACCGACTTGCTATGAGCGCCGACCAATGGGTGGCACTCACAGCAAGCCGGCACTGACAATATAGAGGTATCCAGGAGGTTGTTATGACAACACACCGGTGACCCACAATCATGTGAAGGGGTCACCGATGTGTGTATTTCCGCCCGATGACCCAATGCACGATTTAGCTTGTTGCCTTCGTCATGACGGCAAAAAGCCGAAATGCGCGTTGGGTTGGCACGCCATCCTAGGAGAGGGAGACCCCACTATCTTTGTAAGCACTTTTGGGCATTCTGATTATTTTTATTGTGGATTATATCTTTGTTTATTCAGGCTGTCTCCCTTCTCCATTTGACAACATTTCTTTTCCATTGTATCTGTACATCACGTTTGCTTTTTCCAATAGACTTTTATCCTTATCACATTTGCCTTAATGGCGTCGCCTTTATACTGAGTTTTTTCATGACACAACTAGATGGTGGACCGATTCCAACGCATCGGGTATTCTAGAATAGTAGTATAGTATTATATAGTGTAGTAGTATATAGCACAGCCCACATAGTATATAGCACAGCCCATGCAGTATATAACACAGCCCGCATAGTGTATAACACAGCACATGTAGTATGTAACACAGGCCACATAGCATATAACACAGCCACATAGCATATAACACAGCCACATAGCATATAACACAGCCATGTAGTATATTGCCCAGCCACACAGTATATTGCACAGCACGTGGTATATAGCATAGCCCACATGGTATACAGCACAGAGACATAGTATATAACACAGCCCATGTAGTATAAAACACAGCCCAAACAGTATATAACACAACCCGTAGTATAGCCACATAGTATATTACCAATCCATGCAGTATATAGCACAGCCACATAGTACATAGCAAAGCTACATAGTGTATAACACAGCCCTCGTAGTATATAGCAATGTGGGCACCATACCCCTGTTAAAAAAGACCTAAAATAAAATAAAAAAAGATATATACTCACGTTCCGTCGGCCCCCAGATCCAGGCCAGGCGTTTACCAATGCTCATCGCAATGCTCCGGTCCCAAGAATGCATTGCGGCAATAACACGTGATGATGTAGCGGTCTCGCGAGACCACTATGTCATCATCTCGTGAGACCGCTACGTGATCTCCGGTCATTGCCGAAATGCATTCTTGGGACCGGAGCATCGCGAGGAGCAGGAAAGGCGCCGGAAGGTGAGAATAGAATATTTTTTTTTTATTATTTTTAACATTATATGTTTTTACTATAGATGCTACATAAGCAGCATCAATAGTAAAAAGTTGGTCACACAGTGTTAATAGCAGCGTTAACGGAGTGCTAAAACCCTATGTGGCTGCTGACTGGAAGGGAGTATGGAGGGGGCACTGACTGGAGGGGAGTAGGGACGGACAAATTTGCGACTGGACTGTGCCTGTCGCTGATTGGCCACCCGGGATTTCCATGACAGACAGACAGAAGTTAGAAACAGACGGAAGAGAGAGAGAGATAACAACAAGCACTTTAAGGCAAACTGATTGTTGTGTAATTCATGCAATATATTTTTATTAATATTTTTATATTTAATTTCCTTTTTTTATCACCATTTTCCTACTTTTTGAAACATTATTCCATCACTATTTTTTATTCATTGGTTAGATTGTGAGTCGCAATTTTGGCCTGATTACACTTGTATATTTATCCTTTTGGCCATTTAAGCTATGTGTGGATGTGCAATCTATTTTTTTAATTGTTCTTGCATACATTGTTTTCTTTTTCTCCCATTATTGTCTCTCTGATTATATAATGATTATTCAATAAATATTATATTTTATTATTCTATCTTTAGGACTTTGTCCGTTGTGTCTCTTTCATATTTCCCTTTAGTCTCAGACAGGAATAAACCTTTAACAGGCAACTTCATTGCTCACTTGCACTGGGTAAAATATTGTTCTGATCATGAAATAAGCTTTTTCAAATCCAAGCATATTACTTTCATTATTTGATGTAAAAAACAACAAAAATATTATTGGAGTTTTACATTTCTTGGCGAATTACAAAAATATATTTGCAATCTGCAGATGCCCCTATAAAAAGAAAGTATGCAATATTGATTTGTTTGTTAAGTGGCCTGATGACGAGGTCGTTAAGATACAAAAGCTTGAAGATATAATTGTTCCAGCAAGCCAATAAAGGTATGACTTCCATAATGCTGTAATTAATACATTGCCTTTTTTGCTAATACAAAACTTATTTAACATCACATACATTGTTCTGCTAACATTATAGCACACAATTTCTGAATTATTAAAATATGAAGGATTAAATAATGAAAACATTTGAGCAGTAAAATTATAGTAAAATCCTTGGTGCTCCAAATAATAAAAAGGCAACATAATTGTTGTAAGGTCACTATAAGCTGCCACCTGGGTTAAACCTTTCATCTCTTGGCGGCACGGACTAAGTCTGTGCTTTTAAGTAGGTTCTCCAGAATAAATTTGAAATGATTACTGAAAACAGTAGGATTGTAAAAGTAAAAAGCGGATACTTGAAAATCAGCATAAACCCATTCCAACTGATGCGGCACATCTAGACTTTTACAAATCTTTTGAACATATTATTCATTGCTGGGTTCAGTTGAGTTCATAGGCACCTTTTAAAGATGAACTCTGAAGCTCAGAAATGGAAGTTGAGTAGTATATGCCAGGACTAATGCAGATATAAAGCTAAACAGACCAGTGTAGGTGTGCAAGGCACAATCATGCATTGTAAGGTGACCAAAAGATAAACTATTAATTAAAAGACCAAAAAAGTCCCATTAAGATGTGCTATATTAGAGTCATAGGAAACTGGAATGTCCAATTTCAAGACTATTCTACAGTATATATGTGTATATACATGAATAAGTATTTACACACATACAATACCGTTCAAAAGTTTAGGGTCACCCAGACAATTTTGTGCTTTTCATGAAAATCCATACCTTTATTATTCAAATGAGTTGCCAAATGAATTGAAAATCTAGTCCAGACATTGACAAGGTTCGAAAAAAAAGATTTTTATTTGAAATAATAATTTTCTCCTTCAAACTTTGCTTTCATCAAAGAATGCTCTCTTTGCAGACCTTTGGCATTCTAGCAGTTAATTTGCTGGGGTACTCTGGAGAAATTCCACCCCATGCCTCCAGAAGCCCCTGCCACAAGTTGGTTTGGCTTGATGGGCACTTTTTGCGTACGATACGGTCAAGCAGCTACCACAACAGCTCAATGGGGTTGAGATCTGGTGACTGCACTGGCCACTCCATTACAGATAGAATACCAGCTGACTGCTTCTTCCCTAAATAGTTGTTGCATAATTTGGAGGTGTGCTTTGGGTTATTGTCCTGTTGTAGGATGAAATTGGCTCCAATCAAGCGCTGTCCACAGGGTATGGCATGGTGTTGCAAAATGGAGTGATAGCCTTCCTTATTCAAAATCCCTTTTACCTTGTACAAATCTCCGACTTTACTAGCACCAAAGCAACCCCAGACCATCAGCTTACCACCACCATGCTTGATAGATGGCATCAGGAAATCTTCCAGCATCTTTTCAGTTGTTCTGTGTCTCACAAATGTTCTTCTGTGTGATCTAAACACCTCAAACTTGGATTCGTCTGTCCATAACACTTGTTTCAAACTTTCTCTGTACAATGTCTGTGTTTTTTTGCTCATATTAATCTTTTCATTTTATTAGCCAGTCTCAGACATGGCTTTTTCTTTGCCACTCTGCCCTGAAGGCCAGCATTCTGGAG
This sequence comes from Ranitomeya imitator, assembly GCF_032444005.1. Taxonomy (NCBI): domain Eukaryota; kingdom Metazoa; phylum Chordata; class Amphibia; order Anura; family Dendrobatidae; genus Ranitomeya; species Ranitomeya imitator. The sequence continues at coordinate 95,148,626 of NC_091288.1, read as the reverse complement.
TTGCCTCTTCACTGTAGACGTAGACCCTGGCGTTTTCTGTGTACTATTTAATGTGGTTGCCAGGTGAGGACTTATGCGGAGTTGATTTCTCAAACTACAGACTAATGTACTTGTCTTGTTGCTCAGTTGTGCAGTGGGGCCTCCCACTTCTCTTCCTTTTCTAGTTAGAGCCTGTTTGTGCTCTCCTCTGAAGGGAGTAGTACACACGGTTGTAGTAAATCAGTTTCTGGGCAATTTCTTGCATTGAATAGCCTTCATTTCTAAGAACAAGAATAGACTGTCGAGTTTCACATGAAAGGTGTTTTTTTTCTGGCCATTTTGGGAGTTTAATGGAACAAACAAATGTAATGCCCCAGATTCTCAACTAGCTCAAAGGAAGGTCAGGTTTATAGGTTCTCTAAACAGCCAAACTGTTTTCAGCTGTGCTAACATACTTGCACAAGGGTTTTCAAGGGTATTCTAACCATCCATGAGCCTTCTAACACAGTTAGGAAACACAAAGTACCATAACAACACTGGAGTGATGGTTGTTGGAAATGGGCCTCTATACACCTATGAAGATATTGCTTTGCAAACCAGATGTTTGCACCTAGAATACTCATTTACTACATTAACAATGTATAAAGTGTATTTCTGAATCATTTAATGTTAGCTTCATTGGAAAAAACTGTGCTTTTCTTTCAAAAATAAGGAAATTTTGAAGTGACCCTAAACTTTTACACGGTAGAGTATGTATAAAAATATTTATATATAATGTACTTCTGCATATTTATGTGCATACGCACATATTATATGCAATTGTAAAATAATACACATGTAGCAATGTGCAAAAACAGGTTTGGAAAATATGAACCAAAAGTAACAATGCTTTAAAAAATATGTTTGTAGCTTTTTTATCAATTAATAAAATGCAAAGTGAATGAATAATTGAAAAGTTACATAAAATTAATATTTGCTGTATTCACCCTTTACCTTAACCCCTTTACGACAATGGGCGTAATAGTACACAATATCTTACTCTCCATTTGGTGCGGGCTCTGGTGCTGAGCCCACATCTTTATGGGCACTTGACAGTGGATCTGTACAGCTGACATGTGCCTGAAACAGTCGAGGCTGGATTTGCGATCCACCCGCAGCTGTTAACTAGTTGAATGCCGCTGTCAATGTCTGACAACAGCATTTAGCTTGCGCTTACTGGAAGCACATCGCTAATTCCACCCATCGGCGCCCATGTCACATGACCGTAGGCCACCGATGGTTGGCATGACAACCGCGAGTCTACAGCAGACTCCTGTGGTTGTCATTGCCGAATTGCTATGAGTGCCACCCAGCAATTGGCACTCATAGCGAGTGAGCATTTAGGCGATCTGATCATGGTCTGCATGAAGCATGCATGTCTGCATGAAGCAGAGGTGATCATAGTGCTGCACCTTTTAGTCTCCCATGAAGACTATTTAAGTATGCAAAAAGTAAAAAAAAAAAAAAAGTTTTACAAATACTAGTTGGCCCATGCAAAATTTTTGCACATTGGTTGTCAGGGGCGCAGGTAATTTCAGGAAAATTAAGCTGGTCAAACGTAAATGTAATTAATGAATTTAATGAGATGATGAACACAGAGAGGTATGTGTGTCACTAACATTATATTTTATATACATACATCATATATATATATATATATATATAGAGAGAGAGAGAGAGAGAGAGAGAGAGAGAGAGAGAGAGAGATAGAGAGAGAGAGAGAAATTGGAACAGCATCCAATACTACCTCAATGGCGTGCAAAGCTTTCCCAACCAGCAGTCCAAAAAGCCTCCAGTTATAGTATCAGAAAAAGAAAAGCAGCACAAAAAAATAATAAAAAAGTGGACTTTATTGCCTGAACGGCGTGGCAATGTTTCGGATACAAAATCCTTTTTCAAGCAGTGAACACATGAGTGAAACAATATATATATATATATATATATATATATATATATATATATATATATATATATATATATATATCTATATCTATATGTGTATGTATGTATACACGAGTATTTAGACTGTATATATGTTTTAACGAATATTTGAGCCCATGAATCCATTATATGCCCATTTTGCAAGCCGGCGAGAAAATCTCGCCATATGGATGTCATACGGATGCTTACATGCGAGAAAAATCGCATCTTCGCACTGCACACGGATGACATACGGATCACTGTTAAGGGAACATTTCTGCAATTCTCATCCGTGTAAAACGGACCAATTTATTATACGTTGTGTGTGACTCCAGCCTAAAGGAGATCCCCCCAACATTAAACATAGTGATATTTTACTTACTGATCAGAAGGGGTCTGATTGTTAGGACCTTGCAAAAGAACAGGGGCAGCAGCATTTTTCCCCTCCACAGCAGCACTGCCATCTACCTGCAGTGTAGGGAAGTGCAACACAGCCCTATGTATGTGAATGGGGCAGCTCCCTGTACAGCAGTGCCACTTTGACAGTAAAAATGATGGAGAATTGACCCCATACCTGAGCGCATTTACACCACTGTATTATAATTGGGAGTATCCCTTTTTTTAAAAAAAAAAAAAAGTAATATCTGCAGATTGTCATACCTTTTTTTTCCATACAGTTGGTTTTTTTTTTTTTTTTTTTCAATTTTTGTGAGGATGTTTCCAGCAATCTCTCCCATCGGGAAACCATGTAATGTCTGAGTTATGTCACTGCAGTTTTTTTTTATAAGTAACCAGAGGTGACTCCTGGTCACCAATAAGCTGCAATCTTAGAAGGAAGATGGAATGACTGTCCAATAATACAGAAAATCTGATGGTTCAGAACCTGTCCAGTCTCTTTTAGGCTTCATTCTTTTATATTTTCAGTTTTAAAGCTGAAGTCTTAAACAGGTAAAGTTTTACTTTTGTTCTACTTCCACATATGTAGCAAATATTGTATATATACTTGCCTGAAATTGGCTGGGCAAGGAGTTCGGCAAGCTGGCAAGCCCCCAAGGCAAATGTTAGGATTTGTTTCAGCTTTATGGTATTGTGCTTTGGGGTAGTGTGGTGCCACCTGCAGGTCATTTTTCCTTACTACAGGTTTATGAAAATTAATGTTTAAAGTGTATTTTGTGATCACATCATGGATGTGTGTTTTTTTTGGCTATCTTCTTGCAAGCTTACCTTTCAAATGGTGTATAATTTGTGTGTGTCTGTAGAGATAAAGCGATCACTAAAAAAGAGTGTTTAGAAACAATATAGAAGGATTTAAAAAATATATATTATATATATTTTTTTTTTCTAATCACCCCCTTTCAAAATAAAACAGTAATACACATATTTGGCACAGCCGTATTCAGAATTGCCTGATATATCAATGTAAAAAATAGAATTAACTTGATCTCTAAACGGCGTAATGAGAAAAAAAGTAATAGCTCCAGAATTACTTTTTTGGGGGTTGCCACTACATTGCAATAGAATGCAATAACAGGTGATTTTCACCACGTAGATAAAAAGAACTTACACATGTTTGGTAAAAACGGAGAAAAAGAAAATATGCGGCAATCACCCTTCTTTAGCTGTATATTCGTGCTCTTTATTGGAATAAAATTGTAGCGTGTAGGGTTGAGCGACCTTTACTTTTATAGGATCGGGTCGGGTTTCACGAAACCCGACTTTTTGAAAAGTCGGGTCGAGTGAAATCGGCCGATCCTATAAAAAAGTCGGGGTCGGGGTCGGCCGAAACTCGAAACCCAATGCAGTGCATTGGGTTTCCAATGGTTCCCAGGGTCTGAAGGAGAGGAAACTCTCCTTCAGGCCCTGCGTTCCATATTTAAGAAAAAGGAATTCCACCTCAACGAGGCAGTGAAAAGTAAAAACTAAATACTTTATTCACTTCATGTGAGAAGCAGAGGATAAAACATCAGCACAATATAGGTAAAAAAAACACTATCTACGCGTTTCAGGTGACGCAGCACCCTTAATCATGATATCATGCAAGCCTGGCTGTGACGTCAGACGGCCAGAACTCACTGCGCCTGCCCCACACAGTAGTACACAGCGCAGGCGCCGGATTTCATGTGAAAACAGCACGGAGGGGGCGGCGCCTGGAGCCCCTGAATATTTGAGTGACGGCAGTGTGGCGTTTCAAGCAGGGGGGTGAGGACCCGCCTCCCTGGATAAAGACAGGTATTTTGGAGAAGTAATAAAATGCTTTATTTGGGGAATACATGCACCAAAAACTAAAAGAGCCACCTTGTTAGAATGCAGCATTACTGCTGCACAAGGTGGCTCTTTTAGTTTGTAATGGCTGGAGGGGGGTGACAGTGGCCCTTTAACCTTCTGCACTGTTTCCTTGGCCAACCACTGCATCTACAGTCCTTAACTGTGCTCATTTATTGGTGTCCACAAAGCTGAGAAATACAGGCGGATACCTATCCATCATGCAAAACGATTGTTGAAGTATCTGATTGGCTCCAAATATATTCTGCAGCAGGAGAATGAGCCCAAACACACAATTAATGTAATTAAGAACAATCTTTAGTAAAAAAAAAATCCTGGAAGTTATACTACGGCCGCCCCCTTAGTGCCTTGAGCTCAACATCATGATCGATCAGCATTGATGCTGCTTTGAAGGTAAAGGTCACACTGAACATTGATTTCATTTAGATTTTTTTTCTTTTTTTCCCCATTCACTTTGCATTTTGTCAATTGAGTAAATATATACTATTCGATTTTCTATTTTTCAAGCATTTGTCACTCACATTCTCACCATTTACTGGCTGCAGAGGTGATGTTGCAACTAGAGTGCACATCACCGCTGCAGCCAATCACTGAGCTCAGAAGCTTGTGCCATCTACGTTGGCAGAGCAGCAGTGATCAGACGTCCCTGCTGCTGCATACAGAGATTGGAGTAACGTCAGGGAGGCAGCGCTGTACAGGTGGGGTGTGTGTAACAGAATTTTACTTTTTAGCACAATGCTGTTCTTTAGGTGCTAGAAAGCTACAAGCAAAAAATGCATCTAAGATCAGCAGGAACAGGTAGATATAGCAGAGACATGACGACGGGATGTGGTTATTTAGGGCTCATGCATGTTGCAGAGTCATCTGAGCAGACGCCATATGTTCCCATAATTTTTCTCTCAGATTTATACAGAAATCTGCTTGCTTCTATATGAAGATGGAGGCATAGACATATCATTAAGGGTCGTTACACTGAAATAATGGCTTTATGTGCTGCATGCACTAGCCTTTGTCTGAATATTCAATATACTTCTTTAGTTTAACAACCATTCGCAGATTTCACTCCTTAACCACACACATCAGATAAATGGTTGGTGGTCTCTTTATTCGGATTCCATTTCCACTCCCTTGCAGCTTCACTTTTTACTGATATTTATAGTAACTGTGATTTAGGAAAGATGTGTGAGCATCCAGCCGCTTTATTTTACACCAAATCATATTGACCATTACAGTAGTCAAGCAGTTAAACATGTCTCCAAACTTTCTTAGCGACATGCTGTCAAGAAAGACAAAGTGTAATGGTTGTGCATCACTTAAGTATCAGTCCAACCTAATGTCCAACTGGGAAGCACTTAACATATTAAAAAGCTGATGTTTTAATGCGCTTTACAAATTATCCTGCAATTTTCGGAGCTTTTCAAATGGAGACATGGCATTAACCAGTTCAGTGCTGCACACAAGGGAGGTTATCTTAAAAAAACACGAGTTAAAGTTACTATTTTCAAATATGGTTCCTCAAAATCTAAAAATAAGAAGCATATGTTTCACAAGTGCTTGAAGATGAAGGTTTAATCCTCCAGCTCAAGTGCAACATATGCATCCAGAGGAGCTTCAGGACCTCAATGGATTCTCATGTGAAAATATAAAAACTTTTAATGAAGGGATGCTCCTCAGTTTCATCACGTGGATTTATAATTCATCTCGTAATTTTAAATTCTCAGATTTTATGGGGGTCATTTATTATCATGTATTAAGAATTTTTACAGTATTTTTTTTTTAAATATGAGATAAGTTAAAAGTCAATGGGCCTTGTTCCAAATTTGCAAAAATGTATCTTAAATGTGTTGCCTCTTTGTTACTTTAGGCTTTATACAAGGGGGGTGGGAAACCTCAGCCCCCCGGGCCATTTGCGGCCCTCGATGAAATTTTATCAGGCCCCCGGGCAGATTCTCAGGGACCGCATTCTTGGGCAAGGAGCTGTATTTTGATTACAACAGCTCATTAATTTCTTCTTGTTCTGTTAGCACAAACATGCAGTGTTCACTACTGAACACTGAAGGGCATGCAATAAAATATTATGTCCTGACACCAGTGCCAGAGTCAGAATGTACTTTGTGGGCGGAGTTTGGACGGCCCCCGAAGGATGGTATAAAAATCCAAACGGCCCTTGGTAGAAAAAAAAGATTCCCCACCCTACTTTATACCATTCCCTACTGGACTGATTTTGTGACTTTATGCAAGTCTTAACCCCTTCCCGACCTTTGACGCCACGTAGGCGTCATGAAAGTCGGTGCCAATCCGACCCATGACGCCTATGTGGCGTCATGGAAAGATCGCGTCCCTGCAGGCCGGGTGAAAGGGTTAACTCACATTTCACCCGATCTGCAGGGACAGGGGGAGTGGTAGTTTAGCCCAGGGGGGGTGGCTTCACCCCCTCGTGGCTACGATCGCTCTGATTGGCTGTTGAAAGTGAAACTGCCAATCAGAGCGATTTGTAATATTTCACCTATTATAACGGGTGAAATATTACAATCCAGCCATGGCCGATGCTGCAATATCATCGGCCATGGCTGGAAATACTAATGTGCCCCCACCCCACCGATCGCCCCCCCAGCCCCCCGATCTGTCCGGTACACTGCTCCGGCTCCCCTCTGTCCTGTGCTCCGCTCCCCCCCGTGCTCTTGTCCGCTCCCCCCGTGCTTCAATCACCCCCCCGTGCTCCGATCACCCCCCCTGCACTCCGATCCACCCCCCTCTGTGCTCCGTTCCACCCCCCCGTGCTCCGTTCCACCCCCCGTGCTCCGTTCTACCCCCCGTGCTCCGTTCCACCCCTCCCGCGCTCCGATCCCCCCCCCCGTGCTCCCCCCACCCTATCATACTTACCGATCCTGCCGGGGTCCGTCCGTCTTCTCCCCGGGCGCCGCCATCTTCCAAAATGGCGGGTGCATGCGCAGTGCGCCCGCCGAATCTGCCGGCCGGCAGATTCGTTCCAAAGTGCATTTTGATCACTGAGATATAATCTATCTCAGTGATCAAAATAAAAAAAAATAAATGACCCCCCCCCCTTTGTCACCCCCATAGGTAGGGACAATAAAAAAAATAAAGAATTTTTTTTTTCCACTAATGTTAGAATAGGGTTAGGGTTAGGGGTAGGGTTAGGGCTAGGGTTAGGGTTAGGGGTAGGGTTAGGGCTAGGGGTAGGGTTAGGGTTAGGGCTAGGGCTAGGGGTAGGGTTAGGGCTAGGGTTAGGGTTAGGGCTAGGGTTAGGGCTAGGGGTAGGGTTAGGGCTAGGGTTAGGGCTAGGGTTAGGGGTAGGGTTAGGGGTAGGGTTAGGGCTAGGGGTAGGGTTAGGGGTAGGGGTAGGGTTAGGGTTTCGGTATGTGCACACGTATTCTGGTCCTCTGCGGATTTTTCCGCTGCGGATTTGATAAATCCGCAGTGCTAAACCACTGCGGATTTATGGCGGATTTACCGCGTTTTTTCTGTGCATTTCACTGCGGTTTTACAACTGCGATTTTCTATTTGAGCAGTTGAAAAACCGCTGCGGAATCCGCACAAAGAAGTGACATGCTGCGGAATGTAAACCGCTGCGTTTCCGTGCAGTTTTTCCGCAGCGTGTGTACAGCGATTTTTGTTTCCCATAGGTTTACATTGAACTGTAAACTCATGGGAAACTGCTGCGGATCCGCAGCGTTTTCCGCAGCGTGTGCACATACATTTAGAATTAGGCTATGTACACACGGTGCGGATTTGGCTGCGGATAAGCAGCAGTGTTCCATCAGGTGTACAGTATCATGTAAACATATGGAAACCAAATCCGCTGTGCCCATGGTGCGGAAAATACAGCGCGGGAACGCTGCGTTGTATTTTCCGCAGCATGTCAATTCTTTGTGCGGATTCCGCAGCGTTTTACACCTGTTCCTCAATAGGAATCCACAGGTGAAATCCGCACAAAAAACACTGGAAATCCGCGGAAAATCCGCAGGTAAAACGCAGTGCCTTTTACCCGCGGATTTTTCAAAAATGATGCTGAAAAATCTCACACGAATCCGCAACGTGGGCACATAACCTTAGGGTTAGGGTTGGAATTAGGGTTGTGGTTAGGGGTGTGTTGTGGTTAGGGTTGTGATTAGGGTTATGGCTACAGTTGGGATTAGGGTTAGGGGTGTGTTGGGGTTAGGGTTAGGGCTGTGATTAGGGTTATGGCTACAGTTGGGATTAGGGTTAGGGATGTGTTGGGGTTAGGGTTAGGGCTGTGATTAGGGTTACGGCTACAGTTGGAATTAGGGTTGTGGTTAGGGTTAGGGGTGTGTTGGGGTTAGGGTTGTGGTTAGGGGTGTGTTGGGGTTAGGGTTGTGATTAGGGTTATGGATACAGTTGGGATTAGGGTTAGGGGTGTGTTGGGGTTAGTGTTGGAGGTAGAATTGAGGGGTTACCACTGTTTAGGCACATCAGGGGTCTCCAAACGCAACATGGCGCCACCATTGATTCCAGCCAATCTCGTATTCAAAAAGTCAAATGGTGCTCCCTCAATTCCGAGCCCTGACGTGTGCCCAAACAGTGGTTTACCCCCACATATGGGGTACCAGCATACTCAGGATAAACTGCGCAACAATTACTGGGGTCCAATTTCTCCTGTTACCCTTGTGAAAATAAAAAAAATGCTTGCTAAAACATCATTTTTGAGGAAAGAAAAATGATTTATTATTTTCACGGCTCTACGTTGTAAACGTCTGTGAAGCACTTGGGAGTTCAAAGTGCTCACCACATATCTAGATAAGTTCCTTGGGGGGTCTAGTTTCTAAAATGGGGTCACTTGTGGGGGGTTTCTACTGTTTAGGCACACCAGGGGCTCTGCAAACGCAACGTGACGCCCGCAGACCATTCCATCAAAGTCTGCATTTCAAAAGTCACTACTTCCCTTCTGAGCCCCGACGTGTGCCCAAACAGTGGTTTACCTCCACACATGGGGTATCAGCGTACTCAGGAGAAACTGAACAACAACTTTTGGGGTCCAATTTCTCCTGTAACCCTTGGGAAAATAAAAAATTCTGGGCTAACTAATTATTTTTGAGGAAAGAAAACGTATTTATTATTTTCACGGCTCTGCATTATATACTTCTATGAAGCACTTGGGGGTTCAAAGTGCTCACCACACATCTAGATAAGTTCCTTTCGGGGTCTAGTTTCCAAAATGGGGTCACTTGTGGGGGGTTTCTACTGTTTAGCCACATCAGGGGCTCTGTAAACGCAACGTGATGCCCGCAGAGCATTCCATCAAAGTCTGCATTTCAAAACGTCACTACTTCAATTCCGAGCCCCGTCATGTGCCCAAACAGTAGTTTACCCCCACATATGGGGTATCACCGTACTCAGGAGAAACTGGACAACAAATATTGGGGTCAAATTTCTCCTGTTACCCTTGGGAAAATAAAAAATTCTGGGCTAAATAATTATTTTTGAGGAAAGAAAACGTATTTATTATTTTCACGGCTCTGCATTATAAACTTCTGTGAAGCACTTGGGGGTTCAAAGTGCTCACCACACATCTAGATAAGTTCCTTTCGGGGTCTAGTTTCCAAAATGGGGTCACTTGTGGGGGGTTTCTACTGTTAAGCCACATCAGGGGCTCTGCAAACGCAACGTGACGCCCACAGAGCATTCCATCAAAGTCTGCATTTCAAAACGTCACTACTTCACTTCCGAGCCCCGGCATGTGCCCAAACAGTGGTTTACCCCCACATATGGGGAATCAGCGTACTCAGGAGAAACTGGACAACAACTTGTGGGGTCAAATTTCTCCTGATACCCTTGGGAAAATAAAAAATTGCAGGCTAAAAGATCATTTTTGAGAAAATATATATATATTTTTTTCATGGTTCTGCATTATAAACTTCTGTGAAGCACTTGGGGGTTCAAAGTCCTCACCACACATCTAGATTAGTTCCTTTGGTGGACTAGTTTCCAAAATGGGGTCATTTCTGGGGGATCTCCAATGTTTAGGCACACAGGGGCTCTCCAAACGCAACATGGTGTCCGCTAACAATTGGAGCTAATTTTCCATTCAAAAAGTCAAATAGTGCGCCTTCCCTTCCGAGCCCTGCCGAGTGCCCAAACAGTGGTTTACCCCCACATATGAGGTATCGGTGTACTCAGGATAAATTGCCCAACAAATTTTAGGATCCATTTTATCCTGTTGCCCATGTGAAAATGAAAAAATTGAGGCTAAAAGAATTTTTTTGTGAAAAAAAAGTACTTTTTCATTTTTACGGATCAATTTGTGAAGCACCTGGGGGTTCAAAGTGCTCACTATGCATCTAGATAAGTTCCCTGGGGCGTCTAGTTTCCAAAATGGGGTCACTTGTGGGGGAGCTCCAATTTTTAGGCACACGGGGGCTCTCCGAACGTGACATGGTGTCCGCTAAAGAGTGGAGCCAATTTTTGATTCAAAAAGTCAAATGGCGCTCCTTCCCTTCCAAGCCCTGCCGTGCGCCCAAACAGTGGTTTACCCCCACATATGAGGTATCAGCGTACTCAGGACAAATTGGACAACAACTTTCGTGGTTCAGTTTCTCCTTTTACCATTGGGAAAATAAAAAAATTGTTGCTAAAAGATTATTTTTGTGACTAAAAAGTTAAATGTTCATTTTTTCCTTCCATGTTGCTTCTGCTGCTGTGAAGCACCTGAAGGGTTAATGAACTTCTGGAATGTGGTTTTGAGTACCTTGAGGGGTGCAGTTTTTAGAATGGTGTCACTTTTGGGTATTTTCAGCCATATAGACCCCTCAAACTGACTTCAAATGTGAGGTGGTCCCTAAAAAAATGGTTTTGTAAATTTCGTTGTAAAAATGAGAAATCGCTGGTCAAATTTTAACCCTTATAACTTCCTAGCAAAAAAAATTTTTGCTTCCAAAATTGTGCTGATGTAAAGTAAACATGTGGGAAATGTTATTTATTAACTATTTTGTGTCACATAACTCTCTGGTTTAACAGAATAAAAATTCAAAATGTGAAAATTGCAAAATTTTCAAAATTTTCACCAAATTTCCGTTTTTATCACAAATAAACGCATAATTTATTGACCTAAATTTACCACTAACATGAAGACCAATATGTCACGAAAAAACAATCTCAGAACCGCTAGGATCCATTGAAGCGTTCCTGAGTTATTACCTCATAAAGGGACACTGGTCAGAATTGCAAAAAACGGCAAGGTCTTTAAGGTCAAAATAGGCTGGGTCATGAAGGGGTTAATTGATACATTTGTCTAAAACAGCTGGAGGGCCTAACCAAGCCCACTTTGTCTAAACAAAAAAATAAAATAAACCCCCTTAGGCTACGCACTCACAATGAGATTTTGCGATTTTGACGCTATGCGTTTTAAGTGTGTTACCAGGGATGAAACACATCAAAAAGGCATGCAATCCACACCTATGTATGGCAATAAGGTTTTCTCAAAGCAAAAAAAAAAAAACAACAGGAAGTATAAAAAACAAAGCAGCTTTATTTAAAGCATGACTCACCAAAAAGAGACAAAAACCGAAGCACCAAAAACAAGCTAAAACGAATATTAAAAAAAATCAAGTAACCTACGGCAAATTAAATAATAAGGTGCAGAAATTTGGCAACATCAAAAACCCACCAAAAGCACATGGTGAGAACATAGCCTAACAAGTGTGACACCTATGACAGCAATAGTGTGACATTCTATATAGTCTGGAAGCAGTAAAGTGACTCTGATATATAAGTTGAATCACTATTATTTGCTGTCAAGGAAAATAATATGGTGATTTTAGGGTTTCCCAACGAAGTCCATCCACTATAGAATTAAACTCTGCCATTTCTCTTTGACAGGCAACAGGGTTGAGGAGATTATGACACTTAGTAGATGGGTATATATTGCTGACATTTAACATGTGGAGTGAGGCAACTGACCTGTAATTGCTTGTGGTAGCTGTAAAAATACCTTTAAAAGGCCAAACATGGGATATCAAATTGAACTTACATTTGATTAAAGGGGGGAAACTTTTCATTTGAATGAATGTAATTGTTGTGGCTGTATCCTACTTCCAAAACTCTACTCTCATTATGGAAAATAAATGTATGTATTCAGAGTTGACCCATAGTTGAATCTTCAATATCAAATCATTTAACTGTGGCGCTATAGAGTTAAGTCCTCTTTTTCTCAGAAGAGGCAATTTGCATATTATATTTCCCAGAGGAGCATTGAACGCCGAATAAGCCTCCTTACCTTGGCAAGCCAGAGATGGTATGTCACTCTCCATAAGGAGAAACAATACCCCTTAGATCCCTGTCCAGAGCCTCTCACCTAGCCAAATCAGTTCTCATGCTTCGCACTGACGAGAGCCAACAGCCCGAAACACCGTGTCTGCGAATTGAGATACTGATTTGGCTTTTATCCTAAGTCATATTACACGACTCGTTAAAGGGTTGATTGTGACTTGTAGGATCGCTACTTCCAACAGGTGGCGCTATAGAGTTAAGTCCTCTTTTTCTCAGAAGAGGCAATTGGCATATTAACTTCTCCCAGGATTTATACGCTTTCCATACCTGTGGTGCTGTTCTATGGGTGAGTAATAATTTATTTAGGATTTTACATGTACCTATAAACAAGGTCCCAAATCATTTAGTTTTAAGGTGAGATACAAGATGTGCTTCAGTGGTAGGGCTCATGCAGACGTCCGATCAAACCAGTTGAAGCATGGACCACAATGAATGGATTGGCTGCACTTCTCCTGGCCTGAGCGTCACTGCCTCATAGACATATATGAAGCTGCGAGGCTCAGGTCGGAGAGCTGAGGCCAGTCTACGCATTGTAGACCATGTTTGGATCGATTTGCATCGATGTCTGCATGAGCCCTTAGTCTCTAGGTCTGTATAGTTTTTGTAGCCCCAAAATCAGCGCTACTATTACATAAAATAAATGTGTTCATTAATGAGTGTTACTGATTAAAAACAAATGAAGATTAACCCATCATATATTTGATATGCAAAAATGTAATTGTCTTGGGGCATGGTCTAGCGGTGAGTGTAGAAGGATATGTCGTGGTGGAGCTCCACTATAACCATCCCGAAAAGATTATTTAAACTGGTAAAACTTGCTTAACAGAGAAACTGTCCCAAATCCCTTGGAGTGCAAGGGCACGATGGTGGCAGTGTTTGAAAATGATGATTTACAGCAAAAAGATGAGCAGAAGCCCGCACAGCAAGGCAGAGGAAATTCAAGATGGCGCTCAAACGCTAAGAGTAGGAAGGAGGCAGAAGGACATCATTACGGATTCAGTGGTTGGATTGAATCAGTTTACCCCACAACTACAAACATTGAGCAAGCTTTATCAAAGTGTCTTCCTTGCTCACCCAAGACCATTTGGAAATTTACCAAGATCATGCTTCATGGCTCTAAGTTATGAAGAGGAGAAAAATTGATCATACAAACTGTGAAATATGTCTAGCCCCATGGGTGATAATAATTCTGAGGAGTAAGATGCTGACACAGGCTTATCTAGGAAGAGGTCCATCAAGGCTGGCTGTTCAGTTGCATGCGAGAACATGAAAGCCATATACACCCGAGTCACCTTATAAGATACAGTTATATAAAAAGTTTGGGCACCCCTATTAATCTTAAGCTTAATGTTTTATAAAAATTGTTTTTTTTTTGCAACAGCTAATTCAGTTTCATATATCTAATAACTGTTGGACACAGTAATGTTTCTGCCTTGAAATGAGGTTTATTGTACTAAAATAAAATGTGCAATCTGCATTCAAACAAAATTTGACATGTGCATAAGTATGGGCACCCCACCAGAAAAGTGACATTAATATTTAGTAGATCCTCCTTTTGCAAAAATAACAGCCTCTAGTCGCTTCCTGTAGCTTTTAATGACTTCCTGGATCCTGGATGAAGGTATTTTTGACCATTCCTCTTTACAAAACAATTCCAGTTCAGTTAAGTTTGATGGTCGCTGAGCATGGACAGCCCTCTTCAAATGATCCCAGAATGATGTTCAATGATATCCAGGTCTGGGGACTGGGATGTCCATTCCAGAACAGTGTAATTGTTCCTCTGCATGAATGCCTGAGTAGATTTGGAGTGGTGTTTTGGATCATTGTCTTGCTGAAAGATCCATCCCCTGCGCAACTTCAACTTTGTCACTGATTCATCAACATTATTGTCAAGAATCTTGTCTGAGAAGAATCCATGTGTCCCTCAACTTTAACAAGATTCCCGGTGCCGGCATTGGCCACACAGCCCCAAAGCATGATGGAACCTCCACCAAATTTTACTGTGGGTAGCAAGTGTTTTTCTTGGAATGCTGTGTTTTTTGGCCACCATGCATGACGCCATTTTGTATGACCAAACAACTCAATCTTGGTTTCATCAGTCCACATAACCTTCTTCAAAAAATAAATTGGCTTCTCCAAATGTGCTTTTGCATACCTCAGCCGACTGTTTGTGGCATGCTTGCAGAAACGGCTTCTTTCACATCACTCTCCCATTCAGCTTCTCCTTGTGCAAAGTGTGTTGTATAGTTGACCGATGCACAGTGACACCATCTGCAGCAAGTTGATGCTGCAGCTCTCTGGAGGTGGTCTGAGGATTGTCCTTGACTGATCTCACCATTCTTTTTCTGTCTTTCTGATGTTTTTCTTGGCCTGCCACTTCTGGACTTAACAAGAACTGTACCTGTGTTCTTCCATTTCCTTACTATGTTCCTCACAGTGGAAATTGACAGGTTAAATCTCTGAGACAGCTTTTTGTATCCTTCCCCTGAACAACTATGTTGAATAATCTTTGTTTTCAGATCATTAGACAGTTGTTTTGAGGAGCCCATGATGCCACTCTTCAGATGAGATTCAAACAGGAGAACAACTTGCAAGTGGCCACTTTAAGTAGCTTTTCTCATGATTGCTTACACCTGGCTATGAAGTTCAAAGCTCAATGAGGTTAGAAAACAAAAAAAAGTGCTTTAGTAAGTCAGTTAAAAGTAGGTAGGAGTATTTAAAACAAGAAAATGATAAGGGTGCCCATACTTGTGCACCTGTCAAATTTTGTTTGAATGCAGATTGCACATTTTCTGTTAGTACAATAAACCTCATTTCAAGGCAGAAACATTACTGTGTCCAACAGTTATTAGATATATGAAACTGAAATAGATGTTGCAAAAAAAACATTTTTAATAAAACATTAAGCTTAAGATTAATAGGGGTGCCCAAACTTTTTCATATAACTGTACTGTAATGAAAGTCACACAAATTGGATATGCCTGTGATTTAATTTTTTTCCTTTGATTTTGCAATGTGACTTGGAATCCATCCATCAATTTGTGGATGATTTTGGTTTCCATTGACAAACATTTTTTTCAATGAATTACATAATTTTTTATCAGTAAAGATTTTCAAACTTTTCGTTTGCTGAAACTTTATGTTTCATATAAATAAAGGGCGGTACGTTACAAGAGTACAGAGATCTGATCTATTCCTCTCTTATGACGTATATTTACATTATATGGTTTCAAAGGGGTTAACGAAACTTACTTGCCACTGTCCTTAATTTAAAAAAAGCATCTCTATTTCTCTTACAGTAAGTAACATAGGCAAAGTATAATGCATTGACAAGAAATCGCATTTGATTGATGCTATGGCTGTCTGCTTAACATAGACTGTAAATGTGCTGTTGTGTAGTTTAATGGCAGAGATTAGCTGACTCAGCAGGTTGATGGCAGATGAAAAACATTAACATAAACAGAATGCAAATGTTAAAAAACTAAATATCCGAATGTGCTGAGATATAGAGAAATTTGATGTAAAAGGACAAATATCCATGATGAGAAATAAAACAGGAGCACAAGGCGCTGATTACTGCGGACTAGCAATGACAACTCACACAATTATGTAACTTATAAGGTGCATTTATACTACATAATTATCAATAACAAGTTTTCAAGTTTTCTAGGAAGGCTCATTTTATGATCACCATGCTAAACAGGCTGCCGATCACCCGAAAAATGTGCAAAATGCTCGTTTGTCAGGTGAAATTGTCTTTTGGTTTGCACAAAAGATGATCATTCTCAGCAGCACATTATCGGGTGTAAACAGGAACAATGGCAGATGATCCATTCAATACAATCTATTTCTGATCATTCAGTGTGCCTCTAAAGAGTGCGGTCAGCCTGTGTAAACAGACTATTAAACTACCACAGATCAGCAAACAAGTGTCGGATTGACGCTCATTTTTTGCCTTCAGTTGGCTGCTGTAATTGGACTTTTTTCATTTTCGTTTTTCGCTCCCCTCCTTCCCAGAGCCATAACTTTTTTATTTTTCCGTCAATATGGCCATGTGAGTTCTTATTTTTTTGCGGGACGAGATGTACTTTTGAACGATACCATTGATTTTACCATGCCGTGTAACAGAAAACGGGAAAAAAATTCCAAGTGTGATGAAATTGCAAAAAAGAGTGCAATCTCACACTTGTTTTTTGTTTGGCTTTTTTGCTAGGTTCACCAAATGCTAAAACTAACCTGCCATTATGATTCTCCAGGTCATTACGAGTTCATAGACACCTAACATGTTTAGGTTATTTTTTATCTAAGTTGTGAAAAAAAAATTCCAAAGTTTGCGTAAAAAAATAAATAAAAAATTGCGCGATTTTCCGATACCCGTAGCGTCTCCAATTTTTGTGATCTGGGGTCAGGTGAAGGCTTATTTTTTGCGTGTCGAGCTGACATTTTTAATGATACCATTTTGGTGTAGATAAGTTATTTTGATCGCCCGTTATTGCATTTTAATGCAATGTCGTGGCGACCAAAAAAACGTAATTTTGGCGTTGATTTTTTTTCTCGCTACACCATTTAGCGGTCAGGTTAATCCTTTGTTTTTATTGATAGATCGAGCGATTCTGAACGCGGCGATACCAAATATGTGTGTGTTTGATTTTTTTTAATTGTTTTATTTTGATTGGGGTGAAAGGGGGGTGATTTGAACTTTTATGTATTTTTTTTTTTTTTTTTTTATATTTTTAAACACTTTTTTTAAAATTTTTGCATGCTTCAATAGCCATAGGATGCTAGAAGCATGCACTACACGATCGCCTCTGCTACATAGAGGTGAAGTACAGATCACCTCTATGTAGCATAAATGCAGGTGCACTTTGAACGCCGACCACAGGGTGGCACTCAAAGCCTCCGGACATCAACAACCATAGAGGTCTCAAGGAGACCTCTGGTTGTTATGGCAATGCACCGCTGACCCCCGATCATGTGACGGGGGTCAGCAATGCGAGCACTCCCGGCCGCGTGGCCGGGAGTGCTAGTTAAATGCCGCTGTCAGCGCTTGACGGTGGCATTTAACTAGTTAATGGGCGCGGGCGGATCGCGATTCCGCTCGCGCTCATTGCGCACACATGTTAGCTGTACAAAACAGCTGACATGTCACGGCTTTGAGGTGGGCTCACCACTGGAGCCCACCTCAAAGCAGGGGATCTGCCAGCTGACGTACTATTCCATCAGCTGGCAGAAAGGGGTTAAAGATCCCAGCCACACATTTGTAGCTTAAACAGATATTATTGCTTCCCTAATATTTTGTCAGGATACAAAAGTACACACTGTTAGAAAAGACCAATAGATGTACAGTCTGGAATCTTTTTACTGAGCCATGTTTCTAAAGATCAGTGATTAGATACTAAATGCAAAGTGTTTGTTTGGAAAGTAAATAATATATAAAAAAATGCTGAAAATGGATTAAAAAAAGATGCAATACTCACCTTGATGTTCATCTACCATTTCTGATTCATCCTTTGCTATACGCTGCACAGTCAATGTCCCATCACAGGATCATGTGACTGATGCAGCCAATCACAAGCTGTATCAGTAGTCCGCTACAGCCAGCGACAGGTTGCAGTGACATCATTTCCCATGGAAGGGAAATGAGAGGATGTCATTGGTGCAGCAGGAAGTAGAGACTCAACAGCACCAGAATGACTGGGACAGTCGAACAGTGAGGAATTACTTCCAGGATCAACCGAACGGGTTAGGCTACTTTCACACTAGCGTCGGTACGGGGCCGTCGCCATGCATCGGCCCGACGTACCGACACAAACTGTGAAAAAAATGAACAACGGGGGCAGCGGATGCAGTTTTTCAATGCATCCTCTGCCCCATTGTAAGGTCTGGGGAAGAGGGTGCGGAGTTACGGCCGCGCATGCGCGGTCAGAAATGGCGGACACGACGCACAAAAAAACGTTACATGCAACATTTTGTGCCGACGGTCCGCCAAAACACGATGCATCCATCGCACATCGGATGCGACGTGTGGCCATATGTCGCAATGTGTCTCTAATGCAAGCCTATGGAAAAAAAAACGCATCCTGCGGGCAACTTTGCAGGATGCGTTTTTTCTCCAAAAAAGACGCATTGCAACGTACGTCACACAACGCTAGTGTGAAAGTAGCCTTAAATGTTTTCAAGCACAAACAAATCCAGCAGTGCAACACATCATGAGAAAAGCAAAATAAGATACATAGCAAGGCCCTTGGATATAACTGGAATTTTTGGTAATGTCCCTCTTAATATCCCATACCTTAAATGCAGCCCCTCCATGGATGATGGATTTAATGAAGATCCCCAGATCAGTGCTGGTGTCTCTGGACTTGTTCCCTTTTAGGCTAACTCCTAATCCAGCTGATCCGGAGTCATTCAGTGGGATCTCAAAAGTCATTTGTGCTACTTTCTCTGTAGAAACAGCATGGTTCTCCGATTCACTTTTCTGCTGAAAAACAAAAATATAATAACATCATTATGTATCAAGTTCACATGTATCATACACATTCATATTCAGCAAAACATGACATTTTAAGTTTGAAGGTTTTTTTTGCCTTAACCATTTTCCACATACTCTTCTTCATGCTATTAGGAATAAAGGGAATAGTAACTGCTGTCGTAAATCGTTCAAAAAGTTGTAAACAGGGAGTAATATATCATTGATGCACCATGTGCAGCCACACAGGAGTATAGGAGGGTCCACTACCACCTCCAATTCAGCAAGAATATTGTGTCATAGACACAAAGAAAGGCCAATATATTGTTCTGTGTTTGTATCCCCCACTGGTTTCAAAATGCACAAAATTGAAAGTTCATCTAGAAATCTTGATCAAGAGAGAACACTGAAGTGAGATGCACAAAAAAAAAAGTTGATGTTTGTTTAACCCCTTTACCACCAAGGGTGGTTTGCACATTAATGACCGGGCCAATTTTTACAATTCTGACCACTGTCCCTTTATGAGGTTATAACTATGGAACACTTCAACGGATCCCGGTGATTCTGACACTGTTTTCTCGTGACATATTATACTTCATGATAGTGGTAAAATTTCTTTGATATTACCTGCGTTTATTTGTGAAAAAAAAGGAAATTTGGCGAAAATTTCACAATTTTCCAACTTTGAATTTTTATGCAATTAAATCACAGAGATATGTCACACAAAATACTTAATAAGTAACATTTCCCACATGTCTACTTTACATCAGCACAATTTTGGAACCAACTTTTTTTTGTTAGGGAGTTATAAGGGTTAAAAGTTGACCAGCAATTTCTCATTTTTACAACACCATTTTTCTTTAGGGACCACATCTCATTTGAAGTCATTTTGAGGGGTCTATATGATAGAAAATAACCAAGTGTGATACCATTCTAAAAACTGCACCCCTCAAGGTGCTCAAAACCACATTCAAGAACTTCATTAACCTTTCAGGTGTTTCACAGGAATTTTTGGACTGTTTAAATAAAAATGAACATTTAACTTTTTTTCACAAAAATTTATTTCAGCTCCAATTTGTTTTATATTACCAAGGGTAACAGGAGAAAATGGACCCCAAAAGTTATTGTACAATTTGTCTTCAGTATGATGATACCCCATATGTGGGGGTAAACCACTGTTTCGGCGCATGGCAGAGCTCAGAAGCGAAGGAGTGTCATTTGACTTTTCAATGCAAAATTGACTGGAATTGAGATGGGACGCCATGTTGCGTTTGGAGAGCCCCTGATGTGCCTTAACATGGAAACCCCCCACAAGTGACACCACTTTGGAAAGTAGACCCCCTAAGGAACTTATCAAGAGGTGTGATGAGCACTTTAACCCACCAAGAGCTTCAGAGAAGATTATACTGCAGAGCTGTAAAAATAAATACAAAATCATATTTTTTCACAAAAATGATCTTTTCGCCCCCCCCCCCCCCCAATTTTTTTTTATTTTCCCAAGGGTAAGAGAAGAAATTGGACCCCAAAAATTGTTGTACAATTTGTCCCGAGTACGTCGATACCCAATATGTGGGGGTAAACCACTGTTTGGGTGCATGGCAGAGATCGGTAGGGAAGGAGCGCCATTTGACTTTTCAATGCAAAATTGACTGGAATTGAGATGGGACGCCATGCTGCATTTGGAGAGTCACTGATGTGCCTAAACACTGAAACCTCCCACAAGTGACACCATTTTGGAAAGTAAACCCTCTAAGGAACTCATCTAGATGTGTTGTGAGAACTTTGAACCCCCAAATGTTTCACTACAGTTTATAACGCAGAGCCGTGAAAATAAAAAATCTTGTTTTCCCACAAAAAATATTTTTTTAGCCCCCAGTTTTGTATTTTCCCAAGGGTAACAGTTAAAATTGGACATCAAAAGTTGTTGCCCAATTTGTCCTGAGTACGCTGATACCCCATATGTGGGGGGAAACACCGGTTGAGCGCATGTGAGAGCTCCGAAGGGAAGGAGCGCCATTTGGAATGCAGACTTAGATGGAATGGTCTGCAGGCATCACATTGCGTTTGCAGAGCCCCTAATGTACCTAAACAGCGGAAACCTCCCACAAGTGACCCCATATTGGAAACTAGACCCAAGGAACTTATCTAGATGTGTTGTGAGAACTTTGAACCCCCAAGTGTTTCACTACAGTTTATAACGCAGAGCCGTGAAAATAAAAATTCTTTTTTTTTTCCACAAAAATTATTTTTTAGCCCCAGTTTTGTATTTTCCCAAGGGTAACAGGAGAAATTGGACACCAAAAGTTGTTGTTCAATGTCTCCTAAGTATGCCGATACCTAATATGTTGGGATAAACCCCTGCTTGGGCGCACGGGAGAGATTGCAAGGGAAGGAGCACTGTTTTACTTTTTCAACGCAGAATTGGCTGGAATTGAGATCGGACGCCATGTCGCGTTTGGAGAGCCCCTGATGTGTCTAAACAGTGGAAACCCCCAATTATAACTGAAACCCTAATCCAAACACACCCCTAACCCAAATTCCAACGTAACCCTAACCACACCCGTAATCTTGACACACCCCTAACCCTAATCCCAACCGTAAATGTAATCCAAACACTAACTTTAGCCCCAACCCTAACTTTAGCCCCAACCCTAACTGTAGCCCTAAACCTAGCCCCAACCCTTGCCCTAACTCTAATGGGAAAATGGAAATAAATACATTGTTTTTATGTTTTAATTTTCTCTAACTAAGGGAGTGATAAAGGGGGGGGTTGATTTACTATTTATAGTGGGTTTTCTAGCGGATTTTTATGATTGGCAGCCACCACATACTAAAAGACGCTTTTTATTGCAAAAAATATTTTTTGTGTTACCACATTTTGAGAGCTATAATTTTTCCATATTTTGGTCCAGAGTCATGTGAGGTCTTGTTTTTTGCATGACGAGTTGTCGTTTTTATTGGTAACATTTTCGGGCACGTGACATTTTTTTGTTCGCTTTTTATTCCGATTTTTGTGAGGCAGAATGACCAAAAACCAGCTATTCATGAATTTCTTTTGGGGTGGGCGTTTATACCATTCTGCATTTGGTAAAATGGATAAAGCAGTTTTATTATTTGCGTCAGTATGATTACAGCGATACCTCATTTATATCATTTTTTTTATGTTTTGGCACTTTTATACGATAAAAACTATCTTATCTAAAAAAAAAATTATTTTTGCATCGCTTTATTCTGAGGACAATAACTTTTTTATTTTTTCACTGATGATGCTGTATGGTGGCTAGTTTTTTGCGGCATAAGATGACGTTTTCAGTGGTACCATGGTTATTTATATCCGTCTTTTTGATCGTGTGTTATTCCACTTTTTGTTCATCAGTATGATAATAAAGCGTTGTTTGTTGCCTCTTTTTTTTACGGCGTTTACTGAAGGGGTTAACTAGTGGGACAGTTTTATAGGTCGGGTTGTTATGGACGCAGCGGTACTAAATATGTGTACTTTTATTGTTTTTTTTTAATTTAGATAAAGGAATGTATTTATTGGAACAATTTTTTATTATTATTTATTTAGGTTTTTTTTTTTTTTTTTTTACACATGTAATTTTAATTTTATTTTTTTTTACTTTTTTACTTTGCCCCGGGGTGGACATCACAGTAAAGTGACAGATCGCTGATCTGACACTTTTCTGTGCACTGTGTCAGATCAGCGGGGGAGGCTTCCCGGCGCCTGCTCTGAGCAGGCACTAGTAAGCCACCTCCCTGCAGGACCCGGATGCAGCCCCTCGGCCATTTTGGATCCGGGGCCAGCAGGGAGAGGAAAGTAGGAGACCCTCGGAGCAACGCGATCACATCGCGTTGCTCCGAGGGTCTCAGAGAAGCACGTAGGGAGTCTCCTCCCTGCACGATGCTTTCCTATACCGCCGGAACACATGTTTGATAACATTGTGCCAGGGGTTAATGTTCCGGGGGCGGTCCATGATTGCTCCTGGCACATAGTGCCGGATGTCAGCTGCAATAGTCAGCTGACACCCGGCAGCGATAGGCCGCGCTCTCCCTGTGAGCGCGGCTGATCGCGCTGGACGTTCTATTCCGTCCTTGGGAAGTAGGGCCCACCCAACATGGACGGAATAGTACGTTCAATGGTAGAAAGGGGTTAAAGTCGCTATCATGACTCTGTTGTCGGATATCCTGGGGCCAGAGGCTCCTTCCCAGTCCTTGGCGCTATGTGCTCCCTAGTTATCACTGCTTCCCAGATTCCATATAATGACTCCGGGGCTACGTACCTTGATCTCCTGAATATGCCCTTAATCAGTTTCCTCCACCACCCAGGGAAGCGGGGAGTAGCAGTGTATGTAAATACACAAATCAGACTAACAAGAGACTATGTACAGGGATATAGGAAAATACCAATCATACAAATATGCACTCACAAACTAAAGAGTGGAACACCAGGGAGGGAAGGAAGGAAAAAAAAAACAAATAAAAGATGAGGAAATGCACACAGACAAATCACCAAGCAACAGTCTTAAGATAAACACTCCAAACGATTCCTCAATCAACCATCTACTCCAGCTCCAGAGCCAGGCAGCAATGATCTAACATTGGCATCCCTGATAGCCAGAGGCAAGTATAAATAGGAGAGGGGATAGACTAATATTGAACAGCTGATACCATCAATGCAGGAAAGCTCTAGAAGCTCTCAACTGAACACTTGGAACATTTAATATGATGGTGAGGTACTTCTTATCAGTGCAGAAGGGTAGGGAAATCAGATGCTCCGTCCATCTGGTACCTCTCTGTCACAGTAAATCCATGACTGACGCATTTCATGAATCTGTCCAAAACATCTGGATTGGCAAAGTTGTTGAGGAATAATAATAAAAATACAACTTAAAAAGTGGTGCAAAATGTATGGAGAATAATGTGCACATATTATAAAACGTAATTAGGAGTGAATAACTTGAGAAAACTAGAAACTGAATTAAGACTTCTCTCAGCCCACCTTGCAGTTACTTCGAGATGAACTTTGTAGTTTTCACTGTCTAATATTCACACTTGTCCTTTTAAGATGCACCATTTGGGTACAAAGAGGAAACATTAAATTGTATTTGTATCTTGAGTTTAAATATGTATCGTTTGGTACATTCATTCTTATGGATTCTACTGCATTGCTTCATTTTGAACAAATTATATTTCTTTCCATTAAAAATATTTTAGCATCTACTAAGACAAAATCTTGTAATGCTGCTGTGCTAAATGAATGATGACAAAATAAAGAGCTTTCTTGACCATATATCATAAACAACCACATTATCAGCTTGAAACTCGTAAAAATGGCAGGCTAATTAAAATTCTGTTGCATCCATAAGTATTCTTGTAACACTCAAAGAATTTAAATTTGCTGGGTCATTTACATTTATTAAATTATCCTGTTTATTAAAGTAAAAGCAATTTACTTCAAATTTAATTAGCTGAACTGGTTTGGAAATATTAAGCCTCATGGAATGTTTTGTACAAACACTTAACTATACGTTACATATAGTATATATATGGATCCTATGTAGAATGTCCTATATAATCGCCTTTGTGATTTACGTTGTGAACACGTAGAAAACTTTTTGAGTTGAAAAGCAGTGAGAATATGGGCATGACTAGAGAAAATTAATGAACTAAGTGACTCTGAGCATAATATTATTGTTAATGTAAGACAAACATCAGTAAGAATGTGACAGATCGCACCGTTCCGTAATATCTGTGCACAGTAATGTTATGGTTCATTGAGAAAGGTAGAAAAAAATTAAAAAGTAAAAATTCACAAACCAAAATATTTGCACATAAGTGAGCGGCTATTTCTAGAGTCTGAGCCATATTACAGAGCCTGTTGACTTCTATGAGGCCTCTGCTTAAGCCTACATTTTAGAACAAAGCCACACTGCTGCATTCTGTAAGAATGCGATAGAAAAGAAATTGTGGTCTCCATCGTTGGACACTGTATTTTGAGGATTTTCTCCAGAGAAGACACTGAGGGGTTTCGACAAAATGGATACTGGCATGTTTAGGTGAGCTGCAATGCAGGAATGAAGAGCATTGGGATTCCAAATTGGTTTTTGTTACCAACGCGTTTCTGCACCGGAACGTCACCTTTCGCAAAATATAAAACCCAAAACATGGAGGGAATTTGGCACAATAATGCAAAGCTTTAAAAACTTTGCACACATCTCTGTGAATCTTTTCCTTTATCTTTAAGTGCTCAATCATCTTACAGTGTCAACCCATATAATGAGTTTTACAGAGGTTTATTTACACCTACTGTTTCTAAATAATGTTAGTGAGGAATAAATTGCATGTTTTTCGTTAAAAGTAAAATCTCTTAAGACCCTGGAAGATAAGTATTTGAACTCATCTTAATTTCTGAGCATCAATTATTTAATGATTGTATAAGTTATTTTCAAGTTAAGAACACTTGTGTGAAGTGAGAACTGTGAAGTGAACTGGTTTTATTAAAATTTATGACGTTATTTGTGTGTAAACTAATTGATTAATATGATGTGCAAAATTACCGGTAGTCATTACCTGTAAAAATTAATAGGTACATGACAAAGGGGGCTGCTAGTAAATATCATAGAGTATGTCCCACATAACAGGCCCCCCAAGAATCACAAGTACCCCAGAAGTTGTTTATAACTCACCCATAATAGCTGATATTAAGTATAGGTCAGCCTGCTGAAACCCCTTAAGGGTCAGCAGGTGGACCTATACTTAATATTAGCTATTATGGGTGAGTTATAAACAACTTCTGGAGTACTTGTGATTCTTGTACCTATTACCACTGAGATGTCCATAAATACACTCAATATATTCAAGTCTTGTTTACTCATCCTTGGCGCCTTTACTACCCTTACCTTGTGGTCAGCCTGCAAGTCCTTCTACTTATTCCCCTCTCTTGAACCCAAATTATTTGGCTAAATAGTATTTGTGATTTAATAAATTATTTTTTGGTTTTTATTCTACCATATGGTGTTTGCTGTACTCCGTGGTGCCTTTCATTCTTTGAAAAAGGAGTTTACTCTCGAGAATTCTTAAAGGGGTTTTGCCACAAATAAAGTTAATTTTAAGCAATACTGTAGATCATGGAATAAAAAAAATAATATTTTACAATTGGAAGTATTACTTTAAATTGTGGGAAAATAATTCCACTTCATAATATACTTTTTAAAAGTCAAGTAACGCAAAAAACTTTTCACATCAATGAAATAGTGATTTTTGTGTACTCACCATAAAATCCTTTTCTCTGAGCCATACATTGGGGGACACAGACCGTGGGTGTATGCTGCTGCCACTAGGAGGCTGACACTAAGTGATACAAAGAAAGTTAGCTCCTCCCCTGCAGTATACACCCTCCTGCTGGCTCTCAGCTAACCAGTTCAGTGCAAAAGCAGCAGGAGATCAATAACAATATATGAGTGTATAGCATGTCACATTATATATATATATATATATATATATATATATATATATATATATATATATATATATATATATATATATGAGTGTAGCATGGCAAATTATAAAACAAGCACAAGCTAATAATAGGGTGTGTCCCCCAATGAATGGCTCGGAGAAATTTTTTTTACAGTGAGTACACAAAAATCCCTATTTCTCCTTCGCCTCATTGGGGGACAAAGACCGTGGGATGTCCCAAAGCAGTCCCTGGGTGGGAAAAAGATCCGATCAGGCCTTGTGAAACTGATACTTACAAGTGTGCCACCGCGGCCTGCAGAGTCCACCTGCCCAGACTCACATCTGTGGAAGGCTGGGAATTATAGTGGTTCAAGAACGCATGCAGACTGGACGAACCGGCAATGTTGCAGGCGTGCTTTGCTGACGTCTGGTGCCTAGAACCCAAGAAACCTCGATAGACAGGGAGATAGGCTGACATGTAATACGGAAGGACTCCTGGTTGGTGTAACAAAGCCACCAGGCTAACATAGCCGATGAAAAGGCTAAACCCTTCCTGAAACCGTCAGGAAGCCGTGCTCTGACTGTGAGGTAGCCCAAATAAAGTGTCCAACCTTCGGATGGACGCCGTCCTCTAGACGTACCTACTCAGAGCACTCACCACGTCCAGAATATGGTGAACCCATTCCGTTTTGTGGACTGGTGTGGAAAGAGATGAGGGAAGAACAAAGCCCTCATAACTGTGGGAATACATTACCACCTTTGTAACAAGAGACAGGGATGGCCCGAGGGCAACCTTGCGCTAATGGTAATAAGGGAAAATAGTCTGAAAGAACAGAGCAGCTAGCTCCGAAGACTCGTTAGGATGAGAAGGTAGCAGAGAAAAAAGGGACAACCTTTCCTGATAGTAAAGTCTGTCCGGATCAAAAAGGGAGTCTACTGTAAGACTCCCAGGACCATTAAGGTCCCAAAGATCTAACTGTATGCGATAGGGAAGAGCCACAGGTAAAGACTCCCTGCGAGGAAGTCCATATTTGCAGTCTTGTTGCAATAAGATGGAAACATACTAGTTCCGCAAACAAGAAAACCTGACATGGTCAGTGCGGATCTCCCAGGATCACTGGGGCCCTTCCTGCTTCCGAAAAAATCTCAGAAGTAGTGGAAGAGGGGTTATGGAAATTGGTACCATGGAAGAACCAGAGCATGCACTGCGATGGCATTTGTATCTGGAGGCTGAAACATAAAAAAAGAGTACATTGGCGTTCAGTCTGGACGCCATCCGACCTACATCTGGCGTGCTCCAGAGAAGACAAATCTGATGGAAGACTTCAGGGTGAAGTTCCCACTCACATGAGGCGGGACCCTGATGGTGTCTGCCGCCCAAAGTTCTACTCCTGAGATGTGTAATGCCGAGATCACCGAATGATAGATCGTGGCTTAACAGAGAATGTGAGGTACCTTGGCCATGACGCCTAACCGTGGGTATGTACTAGATGATTGACGTATGGCGCAGACGTGGGATTGTCAGACTGAATCTGATAAGGTGACCAACCAGAAGGACATGCTGTAGAATTAGCTGTACCGTTCAGATCCCTAGAACAATGATCAGGAGAAGAGGACTGGCATCAGTAGTCACTAATAACCATTGAACCGGGAGAACGGATCTCCCCTGGATGAGGAAGGAGCTCAGAGACTACCCTTTGAAAGCCTGTTTGACCTGCAGAAAATGAAAGGCACGAAGGAAACTGCTTCCATTGTCATCACCAATTTCCCTCGGAACCCTGCTAGCAAATCAAATGGAACGAGGGGATGTGTGAACAAGTGCGCAAGCTTCCTGTTGAAGGGCCACGGCCTTGTCTCAAGGGAGAATCACTGACTTTCTGGAAGATTCCAGGATCATCCAAAAGGATATTTGCTGGGCTGGAAATGAGAAAAAAACTTGTCTATGTTTAGCTGCTAGCCCAGGAGAGAGAGGGTATTGCAAGAGATATAGACGACTCAGCACAGGGCTGGAAGAGCAGCTAGAAAGTCGACCAGATAGGGCAGGGTGACCACACCTCTAGGGTGCAAGAGGAACATGACAGCCGCCATAACCCTTGCAAACACTCATGCGGTAGCAAGACCGAAGGACAAGGTTGTGATTTGAAAATGCTGTTCGCGAAATGGAAGGCGAAGAAATTTTTGAAGAAGGGAAGACATAGGAATGTGAAAGTAAGCATGCCGGATGTCGGTGGATGTCAGAAACTCCACCTTTTTCCGTTGAAGTAATGGCTGAGCGGAGGAACTCCATCCGAAGAAGGAGGACCTTGTCAAGCTTCATAGAAGTTAGAGGTTCAGGGTCGGTCTTACTTATTGTTCCCCTTATTGGAACCAAGATCTCTTAGATCTAGGCCATCCTGGACAATTGATCCACTGCTGGTTGGGTCTATGTCTATAGGAAACATGTGATCCTTTGTTCCTGCGTGGGGAACACTCCCGACTTTTCAACAAATAACAGATCACTCTGGTAAGGGAGAGATTACAAAGGCTTTTTGTATGCAGAGTACACTTCAATTCGCTGAGCTATAATGTCCTTCCATATTTGCTGCTGACAGCACCGCGCAAGTAGACGCATCCAAGAGGCGTGAAGCAGCTAGTGTCCTCGCTCAAGAAATTTGATTGACCAGTTGTACCGTCTTTGGGAGAAGGTTACTGTTGGAAATCAAAATAGTTAAGGTCTCTGACCAGGAGACCATTGCTCTAGTAACACATGCTAAGGAAGGGTAGAGCGCTGAACCAGAGGCCGCAAGATGGAACAAACCAGATTTGCTATCAGACAGTTCGTTGTATTTTTAATTGATGACCCATCGGGCAGGGATACCGGTAGGTACACCACAGGAGATTCTACCCTGTTAATCTGCCAAGTGGCAGAATGCGCGGCTGCTTCCAGCAGGTCAGGAAAAAGCCGTCTCTTGCCATCGCCGCTGTCTTTTGACGGTGCAGAGTTGAAATGATGAACCCTTGATCCACCATCCTCTTAATTGGGAAGTGGAAAGGGATTGTCCGCCTTCTGCTATAAATGGTGATGCAGAGGGGGGTACTCTGATGCCAAAAAGGGTACCCCTGTACATCCCCAGAGCTCAGGACCCCGGGTGGACAGAGCGGGTTGTCTGGCGTTAGGCCTGGATGCAGAAGAGGATACATGGAGGCGACTCTCCATGTGCTCATCTGTTGATGGTGTGAGGAGATTGGTGCCTTTTAAGGGACCCACTCCTCTTAAAAAATAGTTCAGTTATGACATCCTACATCGCAGGAGAAGATACGGGGGCGCCAGTCCATGATATTGAATGTTGGTGGTGTGGGGAGATTGGTGCCCTTTAAGGGACCCGTCGCCTCTGAAAATCTGCCCAAGCTGGCATCCTATGAAGATTATTGCTTATCCAGACACCCCATGTCCGGGTGACTGACAAGTGGTCTATGAGAGAATTTAATCCTTTGAAGAACAGCGTGATCCGAAGCAGAATCGGAGTCTTTGTCAACCTACAGAGTGTGGGTGATGGGTTCAATAAGTAAATCCTGTTCGGTAGAGCGAGGAGCAGTGCACGTGGATGCCAAGACACATGATTGTCCATTTTCCAGAAGCCTGAACGTATCTGGAATGCATGCGGCCCCTGCTAGCCGATAGCCCCCTGGTAGAAGAGGATCCATCTACCTCAGTGATGGGATCAGTGATTTACATGTGGTGAAATAAAAGAGACTGTAAAAGTCTTATTAGAGTTGTTTTAAGGCTGTGCTGAGATTAGAACTTAAAACTCTCTGTTTATAAGCCTGCACACTTTAAGTCCTAAAGTACGCATTCTTGAGCCCTTTTTACAGGGCTTCTTAAAGAAAAAGAAAGAAGGGGACACCGCTGAGGGAAGGGGGAGTTGCGCCCCTTACCCTGAGCAAATAATGTCCAAGATCATGTCCTGTGGCCGGAGCGGAATTAGTTCCTGTACCAGATTAGCACTGGTCTCACTGCCCAAAGCCAGAATCCATTCACAAGGCCACTTCCGGAGGAAATGAGGGGGGCAGGAAGATGGCCCCCGATAACACAACAGGTGCTTGTTGTTTGCACGAGAAGTGCCAGGATCGTGGGAGGGGCCGCCGGAAAGTGCCATAGCGTGGGCGGCGCCTCTGCGTTGCGGCCTTAACAGGCCACAAGCCAGGGACTAAATTTTTCGTTGCTGCCAGAATAGAGGCAGCAATACTGGCTTGCGGCCTGGCGCAGGCCACGAGTCGGGGACTAAATTTCTCAGCGTGCGACCCTAGTTGCCCTGCCGGAACAGTAACCGGCTTGCTGTATGAGCGGTCACGTGGGGCCGCCGATTGCAGTCATGAATATGCGGCTCCACCTCCTATAGGGGTGGAGCCGCATATTCATTACTGTAAATGATCAGCCCAACGTGACCGCTCATACAGTAGAAGGTGCGGCCAGGACAGGAAGCAG